>NC_074697.1:1577655-1782927 GCF_029448725.1 Salvelinus fontinalis
TCCTCCCTCTCTCTCTCTGCTCTCCTCTCTCTCTGCTCCCCTCTCTCTGCTCTCCTCTCTCTGCTCTCCTCTCTCTCTGCTCTCCTCTCTCTCTGCTCTCTCTCTCTCTGCTCTCCTCCCTCCTCTCTCTCTGCTCTCCTCTCTCTCTGCTCTCCTCTCTCTCTGCTCTCCTCTCTCTCTGCTCTCCTCTCTCTGCTCTCCTGCTCTCCTCTCTCTCTGCTCTCCTCTCTCTCTGCTCTCTCTCTCTCCGCTCCTCTCTCTCTGCTCTCCTCTCTCTGCTCTCCTCTCTCTGCTCTCCTCTCTCCTCTCTCTCAGCTCTCCTCTCTCTCGCTCTCCTCTCTCTGCTCTCCTCTCTCTGCTCTCCTCTCTCTGCTCTCCTCTCTGCTCTCCTCTCTCTCTCTCTCTCTGCTCTCCTCTCTCTCTGCTCTCCTCTCTCTCTGCTCTCCTCTCTCTCTGCTCTCCTCTCTCTCTGCTCTCCTCTCTCTCTGCTCTCCTCTCTCTGCTCTCCTCTCTCTCTGCTCTCCTCTCTCTGCTCTCCTCTCTCTGCTCTCCTCTCTCTGCTCTCCTCTCTCTGCTCTCCTCTCTCTGCTCTCCTCTCTCCTCTCTCTCTGCTCTCCTCTCTCTCTGCTCTCCTCTCTCTGCTCCCTCTCTCTGCTCTCTCTCTGCTCTCCTCTCTCTGCTCTCCTCTCTCTCCGCTCTCCTCTCTCTCCGCTCTCCTCTCTCTCCGCTCTCCTCTCTCTCCGCTCTCCTCTCTCTCCGCTCTCCTCTCTCTCCGCTCTCCTCTCTCCTCTCTCTGCTCTCCTCTCTCTCTGCTCTCCTCTCTCTCTGCTCCCCTCTCTCTGCTCTCCTCTCTCTGCTCTCCTCTCTCTGCTCTCCTCTCTCTCCGCTCTCCTCTCTCCTGCTCTCCTCTCTCTCGCTCTCCTCTCTCTCGCTCTCCCTCTCTTTCTGCTCTCCTCTCTCTGCTCTCCTCTCTCTGCTCTCCTCTCTCTGCTCTTCTCTGCTCTCCTCTCTCTCCGCTCTCCTCTCTCTCCGCTCTCCTCTCTCTCCGCTCTCCTCTCTCTCTGCTCTCCTCTCTCTGCTCTTCTCTGCTCTCCTCTCTCTGCTCTCCTCTCTCTCCGCTCTCCTCTCTCTGCTCTCCTCTCTCTCCGCTCTCCTCTCTCTCCGCTCTCCTCTCTTTCTGCTCTCCTCTCTCTGCTCTCCTCTCTCTGCTCTCCTCTCTCTGCTCTTCTCTGCTCTCCTCTCTCTCCGCTCTCCTCTCTCTCCGCTCTCCTCTCTCTCCGCTCTCCTCTCTCTCCGCTCTCCTCTCTCTGCTCTCCTCTCTCTCCGCTCTCCTCTCTCTCCGCTCTCCTCTCTCTCCGCTCTCCTCTCTCTGCTCTCCTCTCTCTCTGCTCTCCTCTCTCTGCTCTCCTCTCTCTGCTCTCCTCTCTCTGCTCTCCTCTCTCTGCTCCCTCCATCCCCTGCATAGCACAACATGTAAAGTTTCCTCCTCTACATTTAGGTCCTTTCTTCCTCTTGCAAATCATTTCGCCATGAATGAGGAAAGGAAGCGCAATCCTTTAAGTTGATTTACAGTACAGTACAACTCTAAAACTTGGCAAGCCAAATGGGTATATATGTGCAGTGTGTGTGTGTGTGTGTGTGTGTGTGTGTGTGTGTGTGTGTGTGCGTGTACGAGCAGCAAACAGGAGCACTGTATTTTTTGAAGAGGTCTGTTGGCATGCAGAAACTCAATGCCCTTGTGTTTACAGTGTCCGCCCTGAGATCGGAGGGTTGTGAGTTCAATCCCCGGCCGAGTCATAACAAAGACTAAAACGTGATACGTCTCTGCTTGACACTCAGCATTAAGGAGATACAGTAAGGTCCTGTGATAGACTAGCGTGTGCTTGTACACCAAGCTGCCTCAGGAAAGAGGAGAAACGCTCCTGCCCTATGAGCCGTTCAGGCTCGGACAAGCCCAGGCTCGTATAAGGCCAGGCTCGGACAAGCCCAGGCTCGTATAAGGCTACTTACAGGCATACAGAAAGGCCTTGGTGTTATAATGTCTACGATGTGTCTGTCTGTCTGTCCTGTCTACGATGTGTCTGTCTGTCTGTCTGTCCTGTCTATGATGTGTCTGTCTGTCTGTCTGTCCTGTCTATGATGTGTTCTGTCTGTCTGTCTGTCCTGTCTATGATGTGTCAGTCTGTCTGTACTGTCTATGATGTGTCTGTCTGTACTGTCTATGATGTGTCTGTCTGTCTGTCCTGTCTATGATGTGTTCTGTCTGTCTATCCTGTCTATGATGTGTCTGTCTGTCTGTCCTGTCTATGATGTGTCTGTCTGTCTGTACTGTCTACGATGTGTCAGTCTGTACTGTCTATGAAGTGTCAGTCTGTCCTGTCTATGATGTGTCTGTCTGTCTGTCCTGTCTATGATGTGTTCTTTCTGTTCCAGGATCCAGCTCTAACAATGCTGACAAAGAAACCAGAAGACAACTAGATTGAGTCCCAAACGATACCCTATTCCCTATAAAGTAATGTGATCAGGGCTCAACGGGCTCTGGTCAAAAGTAGTGCACAAGTAGAAAGTCATCAGGAAGTCAACTGATAGGAAATAAAGTCTGTGTGTTTCACGCCTCCCTCAGCCAGCTGTTTGTTGGTGTAGAGGGAGAGGGAGCAGAGGGAGAGGGAGCAGAGGGAGAGGGAGCAGAGGGAGCAGAGGGAGAGGGAGGGAGAGGGAGGGAGCAGAGGGAGCAGAGGGAGAGGGAGGGAGAGGGAGGGAGCAGAGGGAGCAGAGGGAGAGGGAGGGAGCAGAGGGAGAGGGAGCGGGAGGGAGCAGAGGGAGCAGAGGGAGAGGGAGCAGAGGGAGCGGGAGGGAGCAGAGGGAGCAGAGGGAGAGGGAGGGAGCAGAGGGAGCAGAGGGAGAGGGAGGGAGGAGAGGGAGAAGAGGGAGAAGAGGGAGCAGAGGGAGCAGAGGGACAGGGAGCAGAGGGACAGGGAGGGAGCAGAGGGAGCAGAGGGAGAAGAGGGAGCAGAGGGAGCAGAGGGAGAGGGAGGGAGCAGAGGGAGAGGGAGCAGAGGGAGCGGGAGGGAGCAGAGGGAGCAGAGGGAGAGGGAGCAGAGGGAGCGGGAGGGAGCAGAGGGAGCAGAGGGAGAGGGAGGGAGCAGAGGGAGCAGAGGGAGCAGAGGGAGAGGGAGGGAGCAGAGGGAGCAGAGGGAGAGGGAGGGAGGAGAGGGAGAAGAGGGAGAAGAGGGAGCAGAGGGAGCAGAGGGAGCAGAGGGAGCAGAGCGAGAGGGAGCAGAGGGAGCAGAGGGACAGGGAGGGAGCAGAGGGAGAGGGAGCAGAGGGAGCAGAGGGAGCAGAGGGAGCAGAGGGAGAAGAGGGAGCAGAGGGAGCAGAGGGAGCAGAGGGAGAGGGAGGGAGCAGAGGGAGAGGGAGGGAGCAGAGGGAGAGGGAGCAGAGGGAGCGGGAGGGAGCAGAGGGAGCAGAGGGAGAGGGAGGGAGCAGAGGGAGCAGAGGGAGCAGAGGGAGAGGGAGGGAGGAGAGGGAGAAGAGGGAGAAGAGGGAGCAGAGGGAGCAGAGGGAGCGGGAGGGAGCAGAGGGAGCAGAGGGAGAGGGAGGGAGCAGAGGGAGCAGAGGGAGAGGGAGGGAGGAGAGGGAGAAGAGGGAGCAGAGGGAGCAGAGGGAGCGGGAGGGAGCAGAGGGAGCAGAGGGAGAGGGAGGGAGGAGAGGGAGAAGAGGGAGAAGAGGGAGCAGAGGGAGCAGAGGGAGCAGAGGGAGCAGAGCGAGAGGGAGCAGAGGGAGCAGAGGGACAGGGAGGGAGCAGAGGGAGAGGGAGCAGAGGGAGCAGAGGGAGAGGGAGCAGAGGGAGCAGAGGGAGCAGAGGGAGCAGAGGGAGAAGAGGGAGCAGAGGGAGCAGAGGGAGAGGGAGGGAGCAGAGGGAGAGGGAGCAGAGGGAGCGGGAGGGAGCAGAGGGAGCAGAGGGAGAGGGAGCAGAGGCAGAGGGAGCAGAGGGAGCGGGAGGGAGCAGAGGGAGCAGAGGGAGAGGGAGGGAGCAGAGGGAGCAGAGGGAGCAGAGGGAGAGGGAGGGAGGAGAGGGAGAAGAGGGAGAAGAGGGAGCAGAGGGAGCAGAGGGAGCAGAGCGAGAGGGAGCAGAGGGAGCAGAGGGACAGGGAGGGAGCAGAGGGAGAGGGAGCAGAGGGAGCAGAGGGAGAGGGAGCAGAGGGAGCAGAGGGAGCAGAGGGAGCAGAGGGAGAAGAGGGAGCAGAGGGAGCAGAGGGAGAGGGAGGGAGCAGAGGGAGAGGGACAGAGCAGAGGGAGCAGAGGGAGCAGAGGGAGAGGGAGCAGAGGGAGGGAGCAGAGCGAGAGGGAGCAGAGGGAGAGGGAGGGAGCAGAGGGAGCAGAGGGAGCAGAGGGAGCAGAGGGAGCGGAGGGAGAGGGAGCAGAGGGAGAGGGAGGGAGCAGAGGGAGAGGGAGGGAGCAGAGGGAGAGGGAGGGAGCAGAGGGAGCAGAGGGAGAGGGAGGGAGCAGAGGGAGCAGAGGGAGAGGGAGGGAGAGGGAGGGAGCAGAGGGAGAGGGAGCAGAGGGAGAGGGAGGGAGCAGAGGGAGAGGGAGGGAGAGGGAGGGAGCAGAGGGAGAGGGAGGGAGCAGAGGGAGCAGAGGGAGAGGGAGGGAGCAGAGGGAGAGGGAGGGAGCAGAGGGAGCAGAGGGAGCAGAGGGAGAGGGAGAGGGAGGGAGCAGAGGGAGAGGGAGGGAGCAGAGGGAGCAGAGGGAGAAGAGGGAGCAGAGGGAGAGGGAGGGAGCAGAGGGAGAGGGAGGGAGCAGAGGGAGAGGGAGGGAGCAGAGGGAGCAGAGGGAGAGGGAGGGAGCAGAGGGAGAGGGAGGGAGCAGAGGGAGAGGGAGGGAGAGGGAGGGAGCAGAGGGAGAGGGAGGGAGAGGGAGGGAGCAGAGGGAGAGGGAGGGAGAGGGGGAGGGAGCAGCTGTATAGTTCTTGATTCTATGGCATCATGAGATCACTCTATGCTCTAGATGGATGAGGCAACATACCGCCTCGTCCTACACAAACACACCTTCTTCCCCATTCGACCGTGACGTAACTGCTGGCGCCTGGTCCAGAGTGGGTTCACTGAGACTAGAACCAGATATACAATAGAAATGTGACTCACCACCTGGATTCGGGTCTTATGTGGCAAAATGTGAAATTGTGTTTTTTACATTGGATAAAAGCAGAGACTCAGAGCTAGAAAATGGTACAGCATACACTGCAGTTGAGGAACAATGAGAAAATGATTCTGCTTTGAAAGTTGACAAACTTGTAAACTCACTTTTGAGAAAATGGCCTTTGAATGTTTTGCTATCTAGTGAAGAGCTCTTCATTGTCTCCACCCAATCAGCATCGATCACACCCTCTACAGCTTTAGCCCCACCCACCTGGTTTCGCTCTCAGAACGAACACCTGACACTCTGGCCGATGATTTGTTTACCTCTGGATAACCAGCCTAACCAGCACTGCTGGCAACAATTTCATTATGGGTTTTTTTGCAGACGTTTACTGACACCAGCCATATTCAACGGGTGTTGTACACACGTCACGTAACGTTAGCTAACGAACCAGTCAGCTAACGTTAGCTAACGAACCAGTCAGCTAACGTTAGCTAACGAACCAGTCAGCTAACGTTAGCTAACGAACCAGTCAGCTAACGTTAGCTAACGAACCAGTCAGCTAACGTTAGCTAACGAACCAGTCAGCTAACGTTAGCTAACGAACCAGTCAGCTAACGTTAGCTAACGAACCAGTCAGCTAACGTTAGCTAACGAGCCAGCCAGCTAACGTTAGCTAACGAGCCAGCCAGCTCACCTTAGATAACGAGCCAGCCAGCTAACGTTAGATAACGAGCCAGCCAGCTCACGTTAGATAACGAGCCAGTCAGCTAACGTTAGATAACGAGCCAGCCAGCTAACGTTAGATAACGAGCCAGCCAGCTAACGTTAGATAACGAGCCGGCCAGCTCACGTTAGATAACGAGCCGGTCAGCTAACGTTAGATAACGAGCCGGCCAGCTCACGTTAGATAACGAGCCGGCCAGCTCACGTTAGCTAACGAGCCAGCCAGCTCACGTTAGCTAACGAGCCAGCCAGCTCACGTTAGCTAACGAGCCAGCCAGCTCACGTTAGATAACGAGCCAGCCAGCTCACGTTAGATAACGAGCCAGCCAGCTCACGTTAGATAACGAGCCAGCCAGCTCACGTTAGATAACGAGCCAGCCAGCTCACGTTAGATAACGAGCCAGCCAGCTCACGTTAGATAACGAGCCAGCCAGCTCACGTTAGATAACGAGCCAGCCAGCTCACGTTAGATAACGAGCCAGCCAGCTAACGTTAGATAACGAGCCAGCCAGCTCACGTTAGATAACGAGCCAGTCAGCTAACGTTAGATAACGAGCCGGCCAGCTAACGTTAGTGGAAAGATGACTGAACCAGGTTTTCCACTAGGAAAACCTCCCAGTCCTTAATGACAAGCATACCCATATCATGATGCAGCCACCACTATGCTTGAAAATATGAAACACTACACACTATTAATGCTCACAGAGTGAGTCCATGCAACTTATTATGTGACTTATTTATCAAATGTTGACTCCTGAACTTATTTAGGCTTTCCATAATAAAGTGGTTGAATACTTATTGACTCAATACATTTCGGTCGTTCTTTTTTTATTAATTTGTAAACATTTCTAAAAACAAAATTCCACTTTGACATTATGCGGTATTGTTTGTAGGCCAGTGACCCACAAATCTAAATGTCCTCCATTTTAAATTCAGGCTGTAACAAACTGGAGAAAGTCAAAGGGTGTGAAGACTGAAAGCCTTATAGCTATGCATGATGCTGACTCGGTAATTATATAGTATCATTAATTTATTAAATATATTTATTTATTTATTATTAAAATGATTTATTTATTTTGAAGGGGGGTCCACATACTATTATATATATATATATATATATATATATATATATATATATATAGTGCTTTTGGAAAGTATTCAGACCCCTTGACTTTTTCCACATTTTGTTACGTTACAGCCTTATTCTAAAATGGATTAAATAAAAAGCATCAAGTCTGGAGGAAACCTGGCACCATCCCTAAGGTGAAGCATGGTAGTGACAACGACGCTAAGCCAAGACAGCACAGGAGTGGCTTCGGGACAAGTCTCTAAATGTCCTTGAGTGGCCCAGCCAGAGCCTGGACTTGAACCCAATCAAACATCTCTGGAGAGACCTGAAAATAGCTGTGCAGCGACGCTCCCCATCCAACCTGACAGAGCTTGAGAGGATCTGCAGAGAAGAATGGGAGAAACTCCCCAAATACAGGTGTACCAATCTTGTAGCATCAAACCCAAGAAGACTCAAGGCTGTAATCGCTGCCAAAGGTGCTTCAACAAAGTACTGAGTAAAGGGTCTGAATACTTATGTAAATGTGATATTTCAGTTTTTTATATTTAATACATTTGCAAAAATTTTCTAAAAACCTGTTTTTGCTTTGTCATTCAGGGTATTGTGTGTAGATTGACGAGGGAAAAAATTATTAATCAATTTTAGAATAATGTAAAATGTAACGACATGTGGAAAAAGTCAAAGGGTCTGAATAGACTGTATATCCCTATAACCATTCATGATGCCTGATGCCTTCCCAGAGATCGGATAGCTCCCAGGGGGGACTCCTGGCAGAGCTACTCTGAAAAGGAGGGAACATGGGCCCTCGAGCCTGGAGAGATGAAGGAGAAGGAGCGAGAAAAGGAGGGAACATGGGCCCTCGAGCCTGGAGAGATGAAGGAGAAGGAGCGAGAAAAGGAGGGAACATGGGCCCTCGAGCCTGGAGAGATGAAGGAGAAGGAGCGAGAAAAGGAGGGAACATGGGCCCTCGAGCCTGGAGAGATGAAGGAGAAGGAGCGAGAAAAGGAGGGAACATGGGCCCTCGAGCCTGGAGAGATGAAGGAGAAGGAGCGAGAAAAGGAGGGAAGAGAAGGAAGAGAGACAGGGAGAGTTTTTGCAGCTCCTCTCTTCTCCTCCTTGTCCTCCCAGCTCCTCTCTGTGAGGCAGTGAATCCCCCTCCTCCTCGTCCTCCCAGCTCCTCTCTGTGAGGCAGTGAATCCCCCTCCTCCTCGTCCTCCCAGCTCCTCTCTGTGAGGCAGTGAATCCCCCTCCTCCTCGTCCTCCCAGCTCCTCTCTGTGAGGCAGTGAATCCCCCTCCTCCTCGTCCTCCCAGCTCCTCTCTGTGAAGCAGTGAATCCTCCTCCTCCTCGCCCTCCCAGCTCCTCTCTGTGAAGCAGTGAATCCTCCTCCTCCTCCTCCTCCTCCCAGCTCCTCTCTGTGAGGCAGTGAATCCTCATCCTCCTCCTCCTCCTCCTCCTCCTCCTCGTCCTCGTCCACCCAGCTCCTCTCTGTGAGGCAGTGAATCCTCCTCCTCCTCCTCCTCGTCCTCCCAGCTCCTTTCTGTGAAGCAGTGAATCCTCATCCTCTTCCTCCTCGCCCTCGTCCTCCCAGCTCCTCTCTGTGAGGCAGTGAATCCTCCTCCTCCTCCTCCTCGTCCTCCCAGCTCCTCTCTGTGAGGCAGTGAATCCTCCTCCTCCTCGTCCTCGTCCTCCCAGCTCCTCTCTGTGAAGCAGTGAATCCCCCTCCTCCTCCTCCTCGTCCTCCCAGCTCCTCTCTGTGAGGCAGTGAATCCTCCTCCTCCTCGTCCTCGTCCTCCCAGCTCCTCTCTGTGAAGCAGTGAATCCCCCTCCTCCTCTTTCTACTATGAGGCTGTGAGTAACTCAACCCCAGGCTGAAGGGGACGCATCTGTAGCAGCAGGTATGCACTCTCTGGAGGAACACTGTCATGTTGAGTCCCAAATTACACCCTTTTCCACTTTATAATGCTTAAGACCAGAGTCCATGGTGCACTATACAGTATGGAATGAGGTGCCAAATGGGACATACCTTACTGCACTGCAGCAGCACCGAGGCACGTTAAAATAAACCGCTTTTCCATGTAGGTGTTTGATTACAGTGAATGTTTCTCTCCCCGATAGAAAGACAGGAAAAATCACACTAAACCATGTTATGAAAACAACAAAAATATGTTTTAGGTGAGAAGAGACATCGGTCTGAAGACGAAATACATGTGAGCACCACAATGCCTACTCCACCCATGCTCTACCAAGGTTTTACACCACCACAATGCCTACTCCACCCATGCTCTACCAAGGTTTTACAGCACCACAATGCCTACTCCACCCATGCTCTACCAAGGATTTACAGCACCACAATGCCTACTCCACCCATGCTCTACCAAGGTTTTACAGCACCACAATGCCTACTCCACTCATGGTCTACCAAGGTTTTACAGCACCACAATGCCTACTCCACCCATGCTCTACCAAGGTTTTACACCACCACAATGCCTACTGCACCCTTGCTCTACCAAGGTTTTACAGCACCACAATGCCTACTCCACCCATGCTCTACCAAGGTTTTACAGCACCACAATGCCTACTCCACCCATGCTCTACCAAGGTTTTACAGCACACAGCTTTGACCTACTACAGGAGCTATGTTGGTATTGTACTTCAAACTATGTGAAGGCAGGTTGTTTAGGATTTAAACCTTCTCCAACAGCCTGATTCATACTCTTCATAGGGATAACGGACTTCACAGTGTCCTGCTATTAAATGATGTGTACGGGTATGCAAAACATTACTTTGTTTTGTTTTTTTGGTATATGTATTATATATATTTGGTATGCCAGGGCTAAGAACAGCCCCTAGCCGTGGTATATTGGCCATATACCACACCCCCTCAGCCCTTATTGCCTAATTGTAATGTTGTATAACAATTTTGCATAATCACCTTCTGGGGAAAAAACTATGGAAATTAAAAACAACAATTATGTTTTCTCATACCCAATCAGCATTCAGGGCTCAGACCACCCGGTTTATAATGCAGCATAACACATGTTCTCCTTGCGAATACTCACAATGTCATGTGTTTTATTGATTTTATTTATTGACAAGATCCCAGCTCATAATCCTACTGATCACTGCTCAAAGCAAATTGGCAAGAGCAAGGGAACTGAAGAAAATATTTACTATGAGACACAATGTAGCTGGCTAGATGATTACAGGAGCGCGAGGATGAGAAGGGTTCTGAAATATTCTCTCTCTCGCCAAGATGAGGTATTTCTATTCTCAAAGATTTTACAGATGATGAACTAAAGATAAAACATTTTGCTAAAAGTATTATAATATTATTGATCGATGACTTTTTTTCAAATCACCCAGTATGTGTGGGCAGAACTGAAAAAGTGTGAGCGAGCAAGGAGGCCTAAAAACCTGACTCAGTTACACCAGCTCTGTCAGGAGGAATGGGCCAATATTCACCCAACTTATTGTGGGAAGCTTACTGAAACGTTTGACCCAAGTTAAACAATTTAAAGGCAATGCTACCAAATACTAATTGAGTGTATGTAAACTTCTGACGCACTGGGAATATGATGAAAGAAATAAAAGCTGAAATAAATAATTCTCTCTACTATTATTCTGACATTTCACATTCTTAAAATAAAGTGGTGATCCTAACTGACCTAAAACAGGGAATTTTTACCAGGATTAAATGTCAGGAATTGTGAAAAACTGAGTTTAAATGTATTTGGCTAAGGTGTATGTAAACTTTTGACTTCAATTGTATATATATATATTCTTATTATTGGTGTCCTTAAGTAGTGGTTTCTTTGCAGCAATTTGACCATGAAGGCCTGATTCACGCCATCTCCTCTGAACATTTGATGTTGAGATGTGTCTGTTACTTGAACTCTGTGAAGCATTTATTTGGGCTGCAATCTGAGGCTGGTAACTCTAATGAACGTATCCTCTGCAGCAGAGGGAACTCTGGGTCTTCCTTTCCTGTGGCGGTCCTCATGAGAGCCAGTTTCATCATGGCGCTTGATGGTTTTTGCGACTGAACTTGAAGAAACTTTCTAAGTTCTTGAAATTTAACTGATTGACTGATCTTCATGTCTTAAAGTATTGATGGAATGTCTTTTCTCTTTGCTTATTTGAGCTGTTCTTGCCATAATATGGACTTGGTCTTTTACCAAATAGGGCTATCTTCTGTATACCACCCCGACCTTGTCACAACACAACTGATTAGCTCAAACGCATTAAGAAGGAAAGAAATTCCACAAATTAACATTTGACAAGGCACTGCTGTTAATTTAAATGCATTCCAGGTGACTACCACATGAAGCTGGTTGAGAGAATGCCAATAGTGTGCAAAGCTGTCATCAAGGCAAAGGGTGGCTATTTTGAAGAATCTCAAATATAAAATATAGAATATATTTTGATTTGTTTAACACTATTTTGGTTCCTACATGATTCCGTGTGTGTTATTTAATAGTTTTGATGTCTCACTATTATTCTACAATGTATAAAACAGTAAAAATAAAGAAAAACCTTTGAATTAGTTGGTGTGTTCAAACTTTTGACTGGTACTGTATATGGCACAGTTGTTCATTTTTCGGTCCTTAAATTAAACTTTTTTATTCATCAAAATTTTCTTGAACCAAATTTGGTCTTTAATGCCGACAGACTAGTTCCTGACTTCTCCCCGTTCCACTTGCCTCTTCCATTTTTGACTAGTTCCTGACTTCCACTTGCCTCGTCCATTTTGACTAGTTCCTGACTTCTCCTTGCCTCGTCCATTTTGACTAGTTCCTGACTTCTCCTTGCCTCTTCCATTTTGACTAGTTCCTGACTTCTCCTTGCCTCTTCCATTTTGACTAGTTCCTGACTTCTCCTTGCCTCGTCCATTTTGACTAGTTCCTGACTTCCACTTGCCTCTTCCATTTTGACTAGTTCCTGACTTCTCCTTGCCTCTTCCATTTTGACTAGTTCCTGACTTCCACTTGCCTCTTCCATTTTGACTAGTTCCTGACTTCTCCCCGTTCCACTTGCCTCTTCCATTTTGACTAGTTCCTGACTTCTCCTTGCCTCTTCCATTTTTGACTAGTTCCTGACTTCTCCTTGCCTCTTCCATTTTGACTAGTTCCTGACTTCTCCCCGTTCCACTTGCCTCTTCCATTTTTGACTAGTTCCTGACTTCTCCCCGTTCCACTTGCCTCTTCCATTTTGACTAGTTCCTGACTTCTCCCCGTTCCACTTGCCTCTTCCATTTTGACTAGTTCCTGACTTCTCCTTGCCTCTTCCATTTTGACTAGTTCCTGACTTCCACTTGCCTCTTCCATTTTGACTAGTTCCTGACTTCTCCCCGTTCTACTTGCCTCTTCCATTTTTGACTAGTTCCTGACTTCTCCCCGTTCCACTTGCCTCGTCCATTTTGACTAGTTCCTGACTTCTCCTTGCCTCTTCCATTTTGACTAGTTCCTGACTTCCACTTGCCTCTTCCATTTTGACTAGTTCCTGACTTCTCCCCGTTCTACTTGCCTCTTCCATTTTTGACTAGTTCCTGACTTCTCCTTGCCTCTTCCATTTTTGACTAGTTCCTGACTTCTCCCCGTTCCACTTGCCTCTTCCATTTTTGACTAGTTCCTGACTTCCACTTGCCTCTTCCATTTTGACTAGTTCCTGACTTCCACTTGCCTCTTCCATTTTTGACTAGTTCCTGACTTCTCCCCGTTCCACTTGCCTCTTCCATTTTGACTAGTTCCTGACTTCTCCCCGTTCCACTTGCCTCTTCCATTTTTGACTAGTTCCTGACTTCCACTTGCCTCTTCCATTTTGACTAGTTCCTGACTTCTCCCCGTTCTACTTGCCTCTTCCATTTTTGACTAGTTCCTGACTTCTCCCCGTTCCACTTGCCTCTTCCATTTTGACTAGTTCCTGACTTCTCCTTGCCTCTTCCATTTTGACTAGTTCCTGACTTCTCCCCGTTCCACTTGCCTCTTCCATTTTGACTAGTTCCTGACTTCTCCCCGTTCCACTTGCCTCTTCCATTTTTGACTAGTTCCTGACTTCCACTTGCCTCTTCCATTTTGACTAGTTCCTGACTTCTCCCCGTTCCACTTGCCTCTTCCATTTTGACTAGTTCCTGACTTCTCCCCGTTCCACTTGCCTCTTCCATTTTGACTAGTTCCTGACTTCTCCCCGTTCCACTTGCCTCTTCCATTTTGACTAGTTCCTGACTTCTCCCCGTTCCACTTGCCTCTTCCATTTTGACTAGTTCCTGACTTCTCCCCGTTCCACTTGCCTCTTCCATTTTGACTAGTTCCTGACTTCTCCTTGCCTCTTCCATTTTGACTAGTTCCTGACTTCCACTTGCCTCTTCCATTTTGACTAGTTCCTGACTTCTCCCCGTTCCACTTGCCTCTTCCATTTTTGACTAGTTCCTGACTTCTCCCCGTTCCACTTGCCTCTTCCATTTTTGACTAGTTCCTGACTTCTACCCGTTCCACTTGCCTCTTCCATTTTTGACTAGTTCCTGACTTCTCCCCGTTCCACTTGCCTCTTCCATTTTGACTAGTTCCTGACTTCTCCCCGTTCCACTTGCCTCTTCCATTTTTGCGGTACTGCTGCAATTAGTTGGTTGAAATTTTGGGTAGAGCAGACATTTCCATATATTTTTGTTAGCTGCATGTCTTGCATAACTCCACCAGTCCTATTTATGATATAATTTACATAGATTATACCTTTAAAAAAAAAAAATCCCCAAAAATGTATTTTTTAATTCATTAGTATATTTGAGTTTCACCACAATATTTGTTGTACTATTTTAAACTAAAGACTAAAGAGTTCATCAGGGTGAGTTTTCCACAAATAGACAGCTATTTTCCTTTCCATGGTAACAAGATCTTACCTATTTTTGCTAACTTTCTATTACCATCAATTGTAATGCAATAACGTATTTATTTCGGGATATGAATAATGAGTATGTCCACTTCACCGTCAGACCATTTTATTGGTAAACTACACGATAATGTTCTAGGCATATATATATATACATTTCAGTCGTACTTTATCAAAATACTTTTCAAAGTCTGCTAGCTGCGCGACTTTGTATAAGCAAGCTAACGTTAGGTCACGTTAGCTAGCTAGCTACGTAGCTAGTCAAAATATATGTTTGTATTTATTGATTAACCTCAGCTTGAATACCACCATATAGTTAGCTATATACAGTAGTCTAGGTTTGTTCCATAGACGTCTCATGACTGGCAGCACGGTAGAAGCAGCTGTTTCTAAGCAACCGACCCGGTGTTAGAATTATACGTTTTGTCTGAAGGAAGATATTAGCATCGTCAGAAATGCTACAAAAAGGTAGCAGATTGTTGGTTCTTAATGAACAGAAAGATAATCTATAAATGTAATAAAAATTGTTGCACCTACAAATTTAGTCAATCCAGTATTTTTTTTAATCCCAATGGTCCGTTTACGGACGCTATAGTCTTGTTTTGATCTGACGTCTAGAATTTGAGCTTAGTAGGCGCAATAAATACTCTTAAAACTCAATTGCTAACAACCCTGTAAATTTTCCGGTATGTGGTTCTCGGTAACGGCCGGACGGCTCACGACGAGAGGCGGGATGTGTGATGTGTACCTCCAATCAAGTTGATTTGCGAATTTTCATCGAGATTGGTGACATATGGGCATAGATATGGTAGAGATGGTATTGAGATTTTAATTTAACACTGAGCTTTAACCATTGACTAATATAGTATTTGTGTTTGTATTTATTTTGGATCCCCATTACTCTCCCTGGGGTCCAGCAAAATGAAGGCAGTTATACAATTTTAAAAACATTACAATACATTCATAACAGATTTTACAACATATTAAGTGTGTTCCCTCAGGCCCCTACTATACTACCTCATATCTATCCGGTTTTAAATCTGATTCTACTGCTGGCATGAGTTACTTAATGTGGAATAGAGTTCCATGGAGTCATGGCTCTATGCAGTACTGTGTGCCGCCCATAGTCTGTTCTGGACTTGGGGACTGTGAAGAGACCTCTGGTGGCATGTCTTGTGGGGTATGTATGGGTGTCTGAGCTGTGTGCTAGTAGTTTAAACAGACCTCTGGTGGCATGTCTTGTGGGGTATGTATGGGTGTCTGAGCTGTGTGTTAGTAGTTTAAACAGACCTCTGGTGGCATGTCTTGTGGGGTATGAATGGGTGTCTGAGCTGTGTGTTAGTAGTTCAAACAGACCTCTGGTGGCATGTCTTGTGGGGTATTCATGGGTGTCTGAGCTGTGTGCCAGTAGTTTAGACAGACAGCTCAGTGCTTTCAACATGTCAATCACTCTCATAAATAAAAGTGGTGATGTAGTCAATCTCTCCTCTACTTTGAGCCAGGAGAGACTGACCTGTATATTATTAATGTTAGCTCTCTGTGTACATCCAAGGGCCAGCCGTGCTGCCCTGTACTGAGCCAATTGCAATTTTCCTAAGTCCCTCTTTGTGGCACCTGACCACACTACTGAACAGTAGTCCAGGTGTGATAAACTAGGGCCTGTAGGACCTGCCTTGTTGATAGTGCTGTTATGAAAGCAGGGCATCGCTTTATTATAGACAAGACTTCTCTCCATCCTAGCTACTGTTGTATCAATGTGTGTTCACAGACGCTGGAGTAAAACAAGCTTATATTTTGGGTTCTGATGGGGTACGAATGTTGAACTAAAAGCTCATATCATTTATAAGTCCAAAAATGGATGTAGCAACTGCAGATGGATCCTTTTAAATGGAGGTGACAAGGTGCAGCTAACCTATTCTACTGTCACTCACACAGTGACACATATAAGATAGTGAAAGCCTCCCGGGTGGGGCAGTGGTCTAGAGAACTGCATCGCACTGCTAGCTGCGCCACCAGAGTCTCTGGGTTCGCGCCCAGGCTCTGTCGCAGCCGACCGCAACCGGGAGGTCCGTGGGGCGACGCATAATTGGCATAGCGTCGTCCGGGTTAGGGAGGGTTTGGCCGGTAGGGATATCCTTGTCTCAGTATGTAAAATGTAATAAAAATGTATGCACTCTACTGTAAGTCGCTCTGGATAAGAGCGTCTGCTAAATGACTAAAATGTAAATGTAAAAATGAAAGACAAGGTAAAGGACACTAGATGTCACTTACCAGTTTAGCTACATCTATCATAATGCATGAAATGTATTGTGAGATTTATGTTATAATTGTACGTGGTCCCTGTCAAATAAATCATATTTGGATCCCCATTACCTTTTGGCAGCTACTCTTCCTGGGGTCCGAACACATTAAAGCACTTCCTGGGGTCCAAACACATTAAAACACTTCCTGGGGTCCAAACACATTAAAACACTTCCTGGGGTCCAAACACATTAAAACACTTCCTGGGGTCCAAATACATTAAAACACTTCCTGGGGTCCAAACACATTAAAACACTTCCTGGGGTCCAAACACATTAAAACACGTCCTGAGGTCCAAACACATTAAAACACTTCCTGGGCTCCAAACACAATTACACTGTAAGGTCGATGCCCCGTGGAAATCTAATTAGAATCAGATAAACATCACCATAACAATCTATCAGCTTAAGCTAGAGAGAGATCAGTTTTAGAGAGATCCGTTTTAGAGAGATCCGTTTTAGAGAGATCCGTTTTAGAGAGATCCGTTTTAGAGAGATCCGTTTTAGAGAGATCCGTTTTAGAGAGATCCGTTTTAGAGAGATCCGTTTTAGAGAGATCAGTGTTAGAGAGATCAGTGTTAGAGAGATCCGTTTTAGAGAGATCCGTTTTAGAGAGATCCGTTTTAGAGAGATCCGTTTTAGAGAGATCCGTTTTAGAGAGATCCGTTTTAGAGAGATCCGTTTTAGAGAGATCCGTTTTAGAGAGATCCGTTTTACATTGGATGCGTCTAAATCCACCACATCCGCCTATGTAACACGACCACATCTGCGGTGAAAGGTGACAGAGCTAGAGCTGTGTTTGTCAGACCATGAGACATCCTGAAAACTAGTCCGTTCATAAAATCTTGTGTAGCGTCCGAACGGTTTAGCCTAGAGACTACTATGAGCCCTGTTTTGCTCGAGGACACTCACAGGACTGGTCCCCCGGTACCAGATAGAACATTTTATATATATGGAGACTGTTTACTGACAAAAATAAGGGGTCAAGGAACTTACATCACATAAAAAACTAGAAGCAACATTATTACACCACTACATATCTACAATACAAAATGTATAATACCACCATACAACAATGTTATAACGTACGTGTGTGTGCTAGCGTGTGTGCTAGCGTGTGTGGTTGTTTAATATATAAATAAACAACCCTTTCCTCCTCAGGAAGCTGGAGCCACAAAGCATGATTGTGATGTTGAGTGTGACACACACCCAATAGGTAGTGTCATTGATCGAAGCAGATAGAAGCAGATAGAAGCAGATAGAAGCAGCTAGAAGCAGGCAGAAGCAGGTAGAAGCAGGTAGAAGCAGCTTGACGCAGATAGAAGAAGCTAGAAGCGGGTAGAAGCGGGTAGAAGCAGCTAGAAGCAGGTAGAAGCAGCTTGAAGCAGATAGAAGCAGCTAGAAGCGGGTAGAAGCGGGTAGAAGCGGGTAGAAGCAGCTAGAAGCGGGTAGAAGCGGGTAGAAGCGGGTAGAAGCAGCTAGAAGCAGCTAGAAGCGGGTAGAAGCAGGTAGAAGCAGGTAGAAGCAGCTAGAAGCAGATAGAAGCGGGTAGAAGCGGATAGAAGCGGGTAGAAGCGGGTAGAAGCAGCTAGAAGCAGCTAGAAGCAGCTAGAAGCAGATAGAAGCAGATAGAAGCAGATAGAAGCGGGTAGAAGCGGGTAGAAGCGGGTAGAAGCAGCTAGAAGCAGATAGAAGCAGATAGAAGCAGCTAGAAGCGGGTAGAAGCGGGTAGAAGCAGGTAGAAGCAGCTAGAAGCAGATAAAGCATCCTTTATCAGTGTGACCATCTTTGTGGTTAGCAAGGGAGCTTGACTTCACTGGGCAACGTCTCTCTCTGTCTCTCTCTCTGTCCTCACAAACATACCCCCGTCTGTAAACATATCAGTTGACAGTGGAAGCGAAGCAGGGGAGCTTACAGGCGGGAGAGCTTACAGGCGGGAGAGCTTACAGGCGGGAGAGCTTACAGGCGGGAGAGCTTACAGGCGGGGGAGCTTACAGGCGGGAGAGCTTACAGGCGGGGGAGCTTACAGGCGGGGGAGCTTACAGGCGGGAGAGCTTACAGGCGGGAGAGCTTACAGGCGGGAGAGCTTACAGGCGGGGGAGCTTACAGGCGGGGGAGCTTACAGGCGGGGGAGCTTACAGGCGGGGGAGCTTACAGGCGGGAGAGCTTACAGGCGGGAGAGCTTACAGGCGGGAGAGCTTACAGGTGGGGGAGCTTACAGGTGGGGGAGATTACAGGTGGGGGTGGTTGCTTTGGCTGACTGTCTTTCTGAGAACGGTCAGAGGGATGGCAGCTTTAAAGAGAGACTCAGCAAGTCCTGAAACAGTTGGATCGATATCAGACTACATCAGCTACTTTGGCATTAGACCCCGCTGGGCACATTCTAGGCCATCTCTGTGTTTATCTTCTGATCTATAGCTAAAAAGGTTGTCAATTGGTCTGTCTGCTCTCTAGTCCACAGGGCCATCCATGTCTGCTCTCTAGTCCACAGGGCCATCCATCCATCTCAGTTTAAAGAAGGAGAGGGGGATGAGAGGCATAGAAGGAGAGGGGGAATAGAGGTAGAGAAGGAAGCGAAAGAGAGGGGGAATAGAGGTAGAGAAGGAAGCGAAGGAGAGGGGAATAGAGGTAGAGAAGGAAGCGAAAGAGAGGGGGAATAGAGGTAGAGAAGGAAGCGAAGGAGAGGGGAATAGAGGTAGAGAAGGAAGCGAAGGAGAGGGGAATAGAGGTAGAGAAGGAAGCGAAAGAGAGGGGGAATAGAGGTAGAGAAGGAAGCGAAGGAGAGGGGAATAGAGGTAGAGAAGGAAGCGAAGGAGAGGGGAATAGAGGTAGAGAAGGAAGCGAAAGAGAGGGGGAATAGAGGTAGAGAAGGAAGCGAAGGAGAGGGGAATAGAGGTAGAGAAGGAAGCGAAGGAGAGGGGGAATAGAGGTAGAGAAGGAAGCGAAAGAATGAAGGAAGAGAGGCAGTAGCAGAAACCTGCTCAGTTCATATGAAAGACGTCCACTCTGTCTAATCTGTCCTGCAGTTCCTACCAGACACACCTGCTCCGTCTAATCCATCCTGCTTCATGCATTTCAATTAGATTGAATGATTAGAAGATTGGCCGATTACATTGTTTCCTAAACATGTCTACATGTAACAGCTATCTGCAATGTCCCTCATTATCTGTCTGCTCTGTCTGTCTGTCTGTCTGTTCTGTCTGTCTGTCTGTTCTGTCTGCTCTGTCTGTCTGTCTGCTCTGTCTGTCTGCTCTGTCTGCTCTGTCTGTCTGCTCTGTCTGCTCTGTCTGTCTGCTCTGTCTGCTCTGTCTGTCTGTCTGTCTGTCTGTCTGCTCTGTCTGCTCTGTCTGCTCTGTCTGCTCTGTCTGTCTGTCTGTCTGTCTGTCTGTCTGTCTGTCTGTCTGCCTGTTTGTCTGTCTGTCTGTCTGTCTGTCTGTCTGTCTGTCTGTCTGTCTGTGTCTGTCTGTCTGTCTGTCTGTCTGTGTGTCTGCCTGTCTGTCTGTCTGTCTGTCTGTCTGTCTGTCTGTCTGTCTGTCTGTCTGTCTGTCTGGGTCTGTCTGCTCTGCCTGCTCTGTCTGCTCTGTCTGCTCTGTCTCTGTGTGTCTGTCTCGCTCTGTCTGTGTGTCTGCCTGTCTGTCTGTACAGGGCTTGGTCACTGAGGACCTTTGCTTTGAGCAAGCAGACAGAGCAGATCTTGGTGAGGAACGTTGGGGAGCTTATAGCCCTCTCTGTCAGGGAGAATAAATCAACCACTGTTTTCTAAGCAGCTAACTCTCCCCTCCCCTCTCCTCTCCTCTCCTCTCCTCTCCTCTCCTCTCCTCTCCTCTCCTCTCCTCTCCTCTCCTCTCCTTTGCCATCCTCTCCTATCCCCTCCTCCCCTCTCCTCTCCTCCCCCCTCCTCCTCCTCTCCTCCTCCCCTCCTATCCTCTCCTCCCCTCTCCTCCCCTCTCCTCCCCTCCTCTCCTCCCCTCCTCCTCCTCTCCTCCTCCTCTCCTCTCCCCTCCTTTCCCCTCTCTCCTCTCCCCTCCTCTCCTCCCCTCTCCTCCTCTCTCCTCCTCCCCTCCTATCCTCTCCTCCCCTCCCCTCTCCTCCTCTCTCCTGTCCTCTCCTCTTTGAAGCCCAGTGTCCTGGAGAGATATCAGTGCAGAATATTAAATAAGCAGAACACCATTACTCATTAAGAGAGGAAACATTTGATGTAACAAACGCTCTTTTGTATACAGCAGCTAACCAATCAGCCCCACTGAGAGACAGAGCGAGAGAAAGAGAGAGAGAGAGTGAGGGGGGGATAGAGAGGGGGAGAGAGGAGGAAGAGGAAGGGTTACAGGAAATAAACACCTGCATCCTCTCTTCCTCATAAACACAGAACAAGTTTAGGACACAGACCAAAACAGACCCAAATCACATGTTATCGTAATATAATTTCCCATTTGTGAAACAGACAGACAGTCGCTAGTGGGCCACCCTTCCATTTGGATAATGACACACTGCAGGAGAGATCAGACCTGTCAAACGCATTACTAAAAGATCATATTTTACCTTGATTGCTGCGCACTTAAAATCACAGCTATTTGCCCTTTTTATTTATTTTTGATATAATGGAAGTATTTTAAAATGATGATTTTGATTGCGCATGGACTGTTTCTTCCCAGGGTTAAATGTTTGTCTGTACTCATTGGGTTATCGCTCAGGAAAACACATCGTTAACTACCGCACATCTATATTTCATAAAAGAATGATTCAATACAAAACCAGAACAAAAAAAAAGCAAGGATTTTCTGGGGGATTTTAATGACATTTTATCCATAGAATTGTCCCTTTGACATATTTGACATTTGTATCTAAAAGCAGAATTGAGAAATAAATCTATCAAAGTTGGCATATTTACAACATTGTGGCTTTACTCAGGCCTCCTTTAGTAACTCTAACAGAAATCCACTTTGGAACTTTAATATTTCCGTAGAGTACGTTATGTTCAACTAAATATATATGCCTACAGTACCAGTCAAAAGTTTGGACACAATTTTCTACACTGTGGAATAATAGTGAAGACATCAAAAAAAATTCTACATTGTGGAATAATAGTGAAGACATCAAAACCATGAAATAACACATATGGAGTCACGTAGTAACCAAAAAAAACAATTCACAGAGAATTATCTACCGACGTGGATGACAGGGAGGAGTGGAGAACAGGCCGACGTGGATGACAGGGAGGAGTGGAGAACAGGCCGACGTGGATGACAGGGAGGAGTGGAGAACAGGCCGACGTGGATGACAGGGAGGAGTGGAGAACAGGCCGACGTGGATGACAGGGAGGAGTGGAGAACAGGTCGACGTGGATGACAGGGAGGAGTGGAGAACAGGCCATGTGGATGACAGGGAGGGGTGGAGAACAGGCCGACGTGGATGACAGGGAGGAGTGGAGAACAGGCCGACGTGGATGACAGGGAGGAGTGGAGAACAGGCCGACGTGGATGACAGGGAGGGGTGGAGAACAGGCCGACGTGGATGACAGGGAGGGGTGGAGAACAGGCCGACGTGGATGACAGGGAGGAGTGGAGAACAGGCCGACGTGGATGACAGGGAGGAGTGGAGAACAGGCCGACGTGGATGACAGGGAGGGGTGGAGAACAGGCCGACGTGGATGACAGGGAGGGGTGGAGAACAGGCCGACGTGGATGACAGGGAGGGGTGGAGAACAGGCCGACGTGGATGACAGGGAGGGGTGGAGAACAGGCCGACGTGGATGACAGGGAGGAGTGGAGAACAGGCCGACGTGGATGACAGGGAGGAGTGGAGAACAGGCCGACGTGGATGACAGGGAGGAGTGGAGAACAGGCCGACGTGGATGACAGGGAGGGGTGGAGAACAGGCCGACGTGGATGACAGGGAGGGGTGGAGAACAGGCCGACGTGGATGACAGGGAGGGGTGGAGAACAGGCCGACGTGGATGACAGGGAGGAGTGGAGAACAGGCCGACGTGGATGACAGGGAGGAGTGGAGAACAGGCCGACGTGGATGACAGGGAGGAGTGGAGAACAGGCCGACGTGGATGACAGGGAGGAGTGGAGAACAGGCCGACGTGGATGACAGGGAGGAGTGGAGAACAGGCCGACGTGGATGACAGGGAGGAGTGGAGAACAGGCCGACGTGGATGACAGGGAGGAGTGGAGAACAGGCCGACGTGGATGACAGGGAGGAGTGGAGAACAGGCCGACGTGGATGACAGGGAGGAGTGGAGAACAGGCCGACGTGGATGACAGGGAGGAGTGGAGAACAGGCCGACGTGGATGACAGGGAGGAGTGGAGAACAGGCCGACGTGGATGACAGGGAGGAGTGGAGAACAGGCCGACGTGGATGACAGGGAGGAGTGGAGAACAGGCCGACGTGGATGACAGGGAGGAGTGGAGAACAGGCCGACGTGGATGACAGGGAGGAGTGGAGAACAGGCCGACGTGGATGACAGGGAGGAGTGGAGAACAGGCCGACGTGGATGACAGGGAGGAGTGGAGAACAGGCCGACGTGGATGACAGGGAGGAGTGGAGAACAGGCCGACGTGGATGACAGGGAGGAGTGGAGAACAGGCCGACGTGGATGACAGGGAGGAGTGGAGAACAGGCCGACGTGGATGACAGGGAGGAGTGGAGAACAGGCCGACGTGGATGACAGGGAGGAGTGGAGAACAGGCCGACGTGGATGACAGGGAGGAGTGGAGAACAGGCCGACGTGGATGACAGGGAGGAGTGGAGAACAGGCCGACGTGGATGACAGGGAGGAGTGGAGAACAGGCCGACGTGGATGACAGGGAGGAGTGGAGAACAGGCCGACGTGGATGACAGGGAGGGGTGGAGAACAGGCCGACGTGGATGACAGGGAGGAGTGGAGAACAGGCCGACGTGGATGACAGGGAGGAGTGGAGAACAGGCCGACGTGGATGACAGGGAGGAGTGGAGAACAGGCCGACGTGGATGACAGGGAGGAGTGGAGAACAGGCCGACGTGGATGACAGGGAGGAGTGGAGAACAGGCCGACGTGGATGACAGGGAGGAGTGGAGAACAGGCCGACGTGGATGACAGGGAGGGGTGGAGAACAGGCCGACGTGGATGACAGGGAGGAGTGGAGAACAGGCCGACGTGGATGACAGGGAGGAGTGGAGAACAGGCCGACGTGGATGACAGGTAGGAGTGGAGAACAGGCCGACGTGGATGACAGGGAGGAGTGGAGAACAGGCCGACGTGGATGACAGGGAGGAGTGGAGAACAGGCTGACGTGGACGACAGGGAGGGGTGGAGAACAGGCCGACGTGGATGACAGGGAGGAGTGGAGAACAGGCCGACGTGGATGACAGGGAGGAGTGGAGAACAGGCCATGTGGATGACAGGGAGGAGTGGAGAACAGGCCGACGTGGATGACAGGGAGGAGTGGAGAACAAGCCGACGTGGACGACAGGGAGGAGTGGAGAACAGGCCGACGTGGACGACAGGGAGGAGTGGAGAACAGGCCGACGTGGACGACAGGGAGGAGTGGAGAACAGGCCGACGTGGACGACAGGGAGGAGTGGAGAACAGGCCGACGTGGATGACAGGGAGGAGTGGAGAACAGGCCGACGTGGATGACAGGGAGGAGTGGAGAACAGGCCGACGTGGATGACAGGGAGGGGTGGAGAACAGGCCGACGTGGATGACAGGGAGGAGTGGAGAACAGGCCATGTGGATGACAGGGAGGAGTGGAGAACAGGCGCCATTTTACTGGAAAACAGTGTTGAAAAGACTACGCATTCATTTCAAAATAATAATAACCTACGTCGTCGTTAAGTTGTTAAAGCTCACATCTGTTCTCCGGTATTCAGACTTAATCAGATCTCATTTTGAACGGACTGCCATGCCCGAACGTGGAGTGACAGTCAGCCTCCTTTTGAACGGACTGCCATGCCCGAACGTGGAGTGACAGTCAGTCTCCTTTTGAACGGACTGCCATGCCCGAACGTGGAGTGACAGTCAGTATCCTTTTGAACGGACTGCCATGCCCGAACGTGGAGTGACAGTAAGTATCCTTTTGAACGGACTGCCATGCCCGAACGTGGAGTGACAGACAGTCTCCTTTTGAACTTTGAACGGACTGCCATGCCGAACGTGGCGTGACAGTCAGTTTTCACAACTTCTCAGCAATAAATTCTCCCTCCTCCTGTCAAAATGTCCCCCCTAGGTCCTAGGTCTCACTCCCAGCCGACCTGACAATGGTAAGGTAGGAGCTGTTGCTAACAGACAGTCTATTCTCTGATTAGAGGCAAGACAGGCTCCCCTCCCTCCCTCGTAAACAAAATTGCCCTTAAACATAGTGGAATGTTACAAAAACCGCAGACTGTTGAAATCTGTAAACAAAGAACTACTCAGAGAAAGCTTCACCCTATTCAGATCTATTCATGCATACTCTGCACGTTTCCTGCAATGTCAATGAGTGGGAATGGGGTCATATTTTGTCTATCTGTGCTCTCTCACTGACGAACAACACATTCAGCTGGGGGAAGGGGCCTATATTAGGTATTCAGATTCAGTTTTGACACAGGCCATCCGATCAGCTCCTCCCGAACATCATTCCCTCCATCTTTATAGCTGTTTATTTAAGGAGCTGCTGAAGGATTTTCGAAGATCATTTCTGATTACAAAGACAAGCAGCTCTCTCCTGTAACTCACGGTTGTCAGTCTCTCACCTCAACTTGTAATCCACGTAACACGGAGTAAAAGTCAACTGGTATTACGACTGTCGAACACAGGAAAGAATGGCTGCTATATCAAATAAAAATAACTCTTATATTGTCAATGGACCAATCTGTTACATTCATCATGAACTAGATTATCAGGAAACAGCTAAATCCAGAACAAAAACAGAAAATAGAGAATTGATTCCGTTTAAGTACTGGCAAGTTAAAATATCGGATAGCATTTAATACCAGGGGTTCAATTTCCACGTTAGTCTAATTGCTTTTAATTAAATAAGATGAGAGCATGATGAGCTAACTGCCAGATGGTAACAGTCCTTCATAAGTCACCCACACAGTCCACTACTACCTTATAGTAACCTAGAACACAGTCCACAACTACCTTATAGTAACCTAGAACACAGTCCACTACTACCTTATAGTAACCTAGAACACAGTCCACTACTACCTTATAGTAACCTAGAACACAGTCCACTACTACCTTATAGTAACCTAGAACACAGTCCACTACTACCTTATAGTAACCTAGAACACAGTCCACTACTACCTTATAGTAACCTAGAACACAGTCCACTGCTACCTTATAGTAACCTAGAACACAGTCCACTACTACCTTATAGTAACCTAGAACACAGTCCACTACTACCTTATAGTAACCTAGAACACAGTCCACTACTACCTTATAGTAACCTAGAACACAGTCCACTACTACCTTATAGTAACCTAGAACACAGTCCACTACTACCCTATAGTAACCTAGAACACAGTCCACTACTACCTTATAGTAACCTAGAACACAGTCCACTACTACCTTATAGTAACCTAGAACACAGTCCACTACTACCTTATAGTAACCTAGAACACAGTCCACTACTACCTTATAGTAACCTAGAACACAGTCCACTACTACCTTATAGTAACCTAGAACACAGTCCACCACTACCTTATAGTAACCTAGAACACAGTCCACCATTACCTTATAGTAACCTAGAACACAGTCCACTACTACCTTATAGTAACCTAGAACACAGTCCACTACTACCCTATAGTAACCTAGAACACAGTCCACTACTACCCTATAGTAACCTAGAACACAGTCCACTACTACCTTATAGTAACCTAGAACACAGTCCACTACTACCTTATAGTAACCTAGAACACAGTCCACTACTACCTTATAGTAACCTAGAACACAGTCCACTACTACCTTATAGTAACCTAGAACACAGTCCACCACTACCTTATAGTAACCTAGAACACAGTCCACCACTACCTTATAGTAACCTAGAACACAGTCCACTACTACCTTATAGTAACCTAGAACACAGTCCACTACTACCTTATAGTAACCTAGAACACAGTCCACTACTACCTTATAGTAACCTAGAACACAGTCCACTACTACCTTATAGTAACCTAGAACACAGTCCACTACTACCTTATAGTAACCTAGAACACAGTCCACTACTACCTTATAGTAACCTAGAACACAGTCCACTACTACCTTATAGTAACCTAGAACACAGTCCACTACTACCTTATAGTAACCTAGAACACAGTCCACTACTACCTTATAGTAACCTAGAACACAGTCCACTACTACCTTATAGTAACCTAGAACACAGTCCACTACTACCTTATAGTAACCTAGAACACAGTCGACTACTACCTTATAGTAACCTAGAACACAGTCCACTACTACCTTATAGTAACCTAGAACACAGTCCACACCTACCTTATTGTAACCTAGAACACAGTCCACTACTACCTTATAGTAACCTAGAACACAGTCCACTACTACCTTATAGTAACCTAGAACACAGTCCACTACTACCTTATAGTAACCTAGAACACAGTCCACTACTACCTTATAGTAACCTAGAACACAGTCCACTACTACCTTATAGTAACCTAGAACACAGTCCACTACTACCTTATAGTAACCTAGAACACAGTCCACTACTACCTTATAGTAACCTAGAACACAGTCCACTACTACCTTATAGTAACCTAGAACACAGTCCACTACTACCTTATAGTAACCTAGAACACAGTCCACTACTACCTTATAGTAACCTAGAACACAGTCCACTACTACCTTATAGTAACCTAGAACACAGTCTACTACTACCGTATAGTAACCTAGAACACAGTCCACTACTACCTTATAGTAACCTAGAACACAGTACACTACTACCTTATAGTAACCTAGAACACAGTCCACTACTACCTTATAGTAACCTAGAACACAGTCCACTACTACCTTATAGTAACCTAGAACACAGTACACTACTACCCTATAGTAACCTAGAACACAGTCCACTACTACATTATAGTAACCTAGAACACAGTCCACAACTACCTTATAGTAATCTAGAACACAGTCCACTACTACCTTATAGTAACCTAGAACACAGTCCACTACTACCTTATAGTAACCTAGAACACAGTCCACTACTACCTTATAGTAACCTAGAACACAGTCCACTACTACCTTATAGTAACCTAGAACACAGTCCACTACTACCTTATAGTAACCTAGAACACAGTCCACTACTACCTTATAGTAACCTAGAACACAGTCCACTACTACCTTATAGTAACCTAGAACACAGTCCACTACTACCTTATAGTAACCTAGAACACAGTCCACTACTACCTTTTAGTAACCTAGAACACAGTCCACTACTACCTTATAGTAACCTAGAACACAGTCCACTACTACCTTATAGCAACCTAGAACACAGTCCACTACTACCTTATAGTAACCTAGAACACAGTCCACTACTACCTTATAGTAACCTAGAACACAGTCCACTACTACCTTATAGTAACCTAGAACACAGTCCACTACTACCTTATAGTAACCTAGAACACAGTCCACTACTACCTTATAGTAACCTAGAACACAGTCCACTACTACCTTATAGTAACCTAGAACACAGTCCACTACTACCCTATAGTAACCTAGAACACAGTCCACTACTACCCTATAGTAACCTAGAACACAGTCCACTACTACCTTATAGTAACCTAGAACACAGTCCACTACTACCTTATAGTAACCTAGAACACAGTCCACTACTACCTTATAGTAACCTAGAACACAGTCCACTACTACCTTATAGTAACCTAGAACACAGTCCACTACTACCTTATAGTAACCTAGAACACAGTCCACCACTACCTTATAGTAACCTAGAACACAGTCCACCACTACCTTATAGTAACCAAGAACACAGTCCACTACTACCTTATAGTAACCTAGAACACAGTCCACTACTACCTTATAGTAACCTAGAACACAGTCCACTACTACCTTATAGTAACCTAGAACACAGTCCACTACTACCTTATAGTAACCTAGAACACAGTCCACTACTACCGTATAGTAACCTAGAACACAGTCCACTACTACCTTATAGTAACCTAGAACACAGTCCACTACTACCTTATAGTAACCTAGAGCACAGTCCACTACTACCTTATAGTAACCTAGAACACAGTCCACTACTACCTTATAGTAACCTAGAACACAGTCCACTACTACCTTATAGTAACCTAGAACACAGTCCACTACTACCCTATAGTAACCTAGAACACAGTCCACTACTACATTATAGTAACCTAGAACACAGTCCACAACTACCTTATAGTAATCTAGAACACAGTCCACTACTACCTTATAGTAACCTAGAACACAGTCCACTACTACCTTATAGTAACCTAGAACACAGTCCACTACTACCTTATAGTAACCTAGAACACAGTCCACTACTACCTTATAGTAACCTAGAACACAGTCCACTACTACCTTATAGTAACCTAGAACACAGTCCACTACTACCTTATAGTAACCTAGAACACAGTCCACTACTACCTTATAGTAACCTAGAACACAGTCCACTACTACCTTATAGTAACCTAGAACACAGTCCACTACTACCTTATAGTAACCTAGAACACAGTCCACTACTACCTTATAGTAACCTAGAACACAGTCCACTACTACCTTATAGTAACCTAGAACACAGTCCACTACTACCTTATAGTAACCTAGAACACAGTCGACTACTACCTTATAGTAACCTAGAACACAGTCCACTACTACCTTATAGTAACCTAGAACACAGTCCACTACTACCTTATAGTAACCTAGAACACAGTCCACTACTACCTTATAGTAACCTAGAACACAGTCCACTACTACCTTATAGTAACCTAGAACACAGTCCACTACTACCTTATAGTAACCTAGAACACAGTCCACTACTACCTTATAGTAACCTAGAACACAGTCCACTACTACCTTATAGTAACCTAGAACACAGTCGACTACTACCTTATAGTAACCTAGAACACAGTCCACTACTACCTTATAGTAACCTAGAACACAGTCCACTACTACCTTATAGTAACCTAGAACACAGTCCACTACTACCTTATAGTAACCTAGAACACAGTCCACTACTACCTTATAGTAACCTAGAACACAGTCCACTACTACCTTATAGTAACCTAGAACACAGTCCACTACTACCTTATAGTAACCTAGAACACAGTCCACTACCTTATAGTAACCTAGAACACAGTCGACTACTACCTTACAGCAACCTAGAACACAGTGCACTACAACCTTATAGTAACCTAGAACACAGTCCACTACTACCTTATAGTAACCTAGAACACAGTCCACTACTACCTTATAGTAACCTAGAACACAGTCCACTACTACCTTATAGTAACCTAGAACACAGTCCACTACTACCTTATAGTAACCTAGAACACAGTCCACTACTACCTTATAGTAACCTAGAACACAGTCCACTGCTACCTTATAGTAACCTAGAACACAGTCCACTACTACCTTATAGTAACCTAGAACACAGTCCACTACTACCGTATAGTAACCTAGAACACAGTCCACTACTACCTTATAGTAACCTAGAACACAGTCCAGTAAAAGAGGACTTCCAAGGTAATGTTGAGGCTTTTGTGTAATCCTTCCAATAATATTCCACTCATGGTTTTCATTAGAGTGGCTGAATGAGGCCTGACTGGGGGTAGGTTATATGTGTTGGACACATTCCCAGTTGAGTGTGTTTGGCCAGGCAGAGCAGTCAGAGTCCGAACTCATTGTATTCTAGATCACTTGTGCTTGAAAGACAACAGTCATTTATGAGGAGAGCCCTTTCACCCTGGGGTCAAAGCCTGGATTCTGCTCGTTGCATGTCAAAAAGATGTGGCCACAGGGGGAACAAAAGGTTTACAGGCTCTTTGGAGATCCTCCACTTCTGCCAACAGGACCTTCATCAAGAAGCCATTTGGGGCGTTCCAAAGAAGTCCAGCATTTAAACGGGACTTAAACAGTAAAGTATGTTCCCTTCTCCGTACAACATGGCATAATGTTACAACGTTCTATAATTTACAGGCTTAAAATCAATTAAACCTCGAGCAAAAACAGCTCCAACGTTCTCCAACATTCCTTCATACAATAAAAAGAACAAGAACCCTTGATAGTGATTTTTTGACTGAGCAGCTTGAAACGCCGTCTCTCCGGGCAGCGTGAATCCCTCGCTCCCCAGAACAGCATTTCATCCTGATCATCTCCATGTACATCAGACAGGGCCGCTTGATCAGAGTAGCGCATCAGTCAGTGTCACACGTCACGAGGCCCAGCCTACACAGTGAGAGATCTGAAGAGATGGGTGTGATCGTCAGACCCTGCATCCCTCACCCTACTGTCTTCTTGTCAAGAAGGCTGGGGTTCAGATCAGAAACAACATATCATTCTGAAACAAATATACACAACTACATGTATACTACAAACACATGAATAATTTAACAACATTTATATTACTACAACACGTATACTACTACACCATGTATACTACTACACCATGTATACTACTACACCATGAATACTGTAAAAACATATATATACTACAACATGTATACTACTACACCATGTATACTACTACACCATGTATACTACTACAACATGTATACTACTACAACATGTATACTACTACACCATGTATACTACTACAACATGTATACTACTACACCATGTATACTACTACACCATGAATACTGTAAAAACATATATATACTACAACATGTATACTACTACACCATGTATACTACTACACCATGTATACTACTACAACATGTATACTACTACAACATGTATACTACTACACCATGTATACTACTACAACATGTATACTACTACACCATGTATACTACTACACCATGTATACTACTACACCATGAATACTGTAAAAACATATATATACTACAACATGTATACTACTACACCATGTATACTACTACAACATGTATACTACTCCAACATGTATACTACTACAACATGTATACTACTCCAACATGTATACTACTACAACATGTATACTACTACAACATGTATACTACTACAACACGTATACTACTACACCATGTATACTACTACACCATGTATACTACTACACCATGAATACTGTAAAAACATATATATACTACAACATGTATACTACTACACCATGTATACTACTACAACATGTATACTACTACAACATGTATACTACTACAACATGTATACTACTACACCATGTATACTACTACAACATGTATACTACTACAACATGTATACTACTACACCATGTATACTACTACACAATGTATACTACTACAAGATGTATACTACTACAAGATGTATACTACTACAACATGTATACTACTACAACATGTATACTACTACACCATGTATACTACTACAACATGTATACTACTACAACATGTATACTACTACACCATGTATACTACTACACAATGTATACTACTACAAGATGTATACTACTACAACATGTATACTACTACAACATGTATACTACTACAACATGTATACTACTACAACATGTATACTACTACACCATGTATACTACTACAACATGTATACTACTACAACATGTATACTACTACAACACGTATACTACTACACCATGTATACTACTACACCATGTATACTACTACACCATGAATACTGTAAAAACATATATATACTACAACATGTATACTACTACACCATGTATACTACTACACCATGTATACTACTACAACATGTATACTACTACAACATGTATACTACTACACCATGTATACTACTACACCATGTATACTACTACAACATGTATACTACTACAACATGTATACTACTACAACATGTATACTACTACACCATGTATACTACTACAACATGTATACTACTACAACATGTATACTACTACAACATGTATACTACTACACCATGTATACTACTACACCATGTATACTACTACACCATGTATACTACTACAACATGTATACTACTACAACATGTATACTGTAAAAACATATATATACTACAACATGTATACTACTACACCATGTATACTACTACATGTATACTACTACAACATGTATACTACTACAACATGTATACTACTACAACATGTATACTGTAAAAACATATATATCCTACAACATGTATACTACTACAACATGTATACTACTACAACATGTATACTACTACAACATGTATACTACTACACCATGTATACTGTAAAAACATATATATACTACAACATGTATACTACTACACCATGTATACTGTAAAAACATATATATAGTAAAACATGTATACTACTACACCATGTGTACTACAACATGTATACTACTACAACATGTATACTACTACAACATGTATACTACTACAACATGTATACTGTAAAAACATATATATACTACAACATGTATACTACTACAACATGTATACTACTACAACATGTATACTGTAAAAACATATATATACTACAACATGTATACTACTACAACATGTATACTACTACAACATGTATACTACTACACCATGTATACTGTAAAAACATAAATACTACTACACCATGTATACTGTAAAAACATATATACTACTACAACATGTATACTACTACAACATGTATACTACTACAACATGTATACTACTACAACATGTATACTACTACAACATGTATACTACTACACCATGTATACTACTACAACATATATACTACTACAACATATACTACTACAACATGTATACTACTACACCATGTATACTACTACAACATGTATATACTACACCATGTATACTACTACACCATGTATACTACTACAACATGTATACTACTACAACATGTATACTGTAAAAACATATATATACTACAACATGTATACTACTACAACATGTATACTACTACAACATGTATACTACTACAACATGTATACTACTACAACATGTATACTACTACAACATGTATACTACTACACCATGTATACTGTAAAAACATATATACTACTACAACATGTATACTACTACAACATGTATACTACTACAACATGTATACTACTACAACATATACTACTACAACATGTATACTACTACAACATGTATATACTACACCATGTATACTACTACACCATGTATACTACTACAACATGTATACTGTAAAAACATATATATACTACAACATGTATACTACTACACCATGTATACTGTAAAAACATATATATAGTACAACATGTATACTACTACACCATGTATACTACTACATGTATACTACTACAACATGTATACTACTACAACATGTATACTACTACAACATGTATACTGTAAAAACATATATATACTACAGCATGTATACTACTACAACATGTATACTACTACAACATGTATACTGTAAAAACATATATATACTACAACATGTATACTACTACAACATATATATTACTACAACATATACTACTACAACATGTATACTACTACAACATGTATATACTACACCATGTATACTACTACATGTATATACTACACCATGTATACTACTACATGTATATACTACACCATGTATACTACTACATGTATATACTACACCATGTATACTACTACATGTATACTACTACACCATGTATACTACTACAACATGTATACTACTACACCATGTATACTACTACACCATGTATACTACTACAACATGTATACTACTACAACATGTATACTACTACAACATGTATACTACTACAACATGTATACTACTACACCATGTATACTACTACAACATGTATACTACTACACCATGTATACTACAACATGTATACTACTACACCATGTATACTACAACATGTATACTAAACCATGTATACTACTACAACATGTATACTACAACATGTATACTACTGTACCATAGTTCTACTAAAGGACACTAAGAACACTGTACCATAGATCTCCTAAAGGACACTGTACCATAGTTCTACTAAAGGACACTAAGGACACTGTACCATAGATCTCCTAAAGGACACTGTACCATAGTTCTACTAAAGGACACTAAGGACACTGTACCATAGTTCTACTAAAGGACACTAAGGACACTGTACCATAGTTCTACTAAAGGACACTAAGGACACTGTACCATAGATCTCCTAAAGGACACTAAGGACACTGTACCATAGTTCTACTAAAGGACACTGAGGACATTGTACCATAGTTCTACTAAAGGACACTGAGGACATTGTACCATAGTTCTACTAAAGGACACTGAGGACATTGTACCATAGATCTCCTAAAGGACACTGTACCATAGTTCTACTAAAGGACACTGTACCATAGATCTACTAAAGGACACTGTACCATAGTTCTACTAAAGGACACTGTACCATAGTTCTACTAAAGGACACTGAGGACACTGTACCATAGTTCTACTAAAGGACACTGTACCATAGTTCTACTAAAGGACACTGAGGACACTGTACCATAGATCTACTAAAGGACACTGTACCATAGATCTACTAAAGGACACTGAGGACATTGTACCATAGATCTTTAAAGGACACTGTACCATAGATCTACTAAAGGACACTGAGGACATTGTACCATAGATCTCCTAAAGGACACTAAGGACACTGAGGACATTGTACCATAGATCTCCTAAAGGACACTGTACCATAGATCTACTAAAGGACACTGTACCATAGATCTACTAAAGGACACTGTACCATAGTTCTACTAAAGGACACTGAGGACATTGTACCATAGTTCTACTAAAGGACACTGAGGACATTGTACCATAGTTCTACTAAAGTCAACCATTTTAGCTCTGTTCTTTCCCCCACAGAAAACAACACCCACTATCCATCGCTAAATGGAATTTTTCAATCCATAATGTAAACGTACAGGGCATTACAGTTTCAGTTAGCAGGAAGAGAGCAGTGCCCCTGACTGTAGCTGGAAGCCCTTTGCATAATGGATCAATGTCTTGGGCTCTGAGCCACATACACAAACAGGATTAGCCTCATACCAACACAACGCCACACACACACACGCACACACACACACACACACACACACACACACACACACACACGTCATTTACATGTTACTGCAATGTTCTTAAACTTGACCCATGCTCCTTGCATGCCATTGATTTGCAAAGCAGTAGTGTGATGGTCCCAGAAATCCATGTCATAGGTTTATTCATACTAGCTTTAACATTAAATATGTACCTCTGAACAAGCAGTGAAAGCCTCATAGAAGACTAGTCACACACACACACATGACTGCTCGCTGCTTTACATTGACTTCCATCCATCCATCCATCCATCACCCATCCATCCATCACCCATCCATCATCCATCCATCCATCCATCCACCCATCAATCATCCATCCATCCATCCATCACCCATCCATCCATCACCCATCCATCATCCATCCATCCATCCATCCATCCATCATCCCCCACATTCATCCATCCCTCACATCCATCACCCATCCATCCATCCCTCACATCCATCCATTCATCCATAAATCCCTCACACCCATCCATCCACCATCCATCCATCCATCCATCCATATCCCATCCATCCATATCCCATCCACCATCCATCCATCCATCCATCCATATCCCATCCATCCATATCCCATCCATCCATCCATCCATCCATCCATATCCCATCCATCCATCCATCCACATCCCATCCATCCATATCCCATCCATCCATCCATCCAGCCATCCATCCATCCATCCATCCATCCATATCCCATCCATCCATCCATCCACATCCCATCCATCCATATCCCATCCATCCATCCATCCATCCAGCCATCCATCCATCCATCCATCCATCCATCCATATCCCATCCATCCATCCATCCATCCATCCATATCCCATCCATCCATCCATCCATCCATCCATCCATATCCCATCCATCCATATCCCATCCATCCATAACCCATCCATCCATCCATCCATATCCCATCCTTCCATCCATATCCCATCCATCCATCCATCCATATCCCATCCATCCATCCATCCATATCCCATCCATCCATATCCCATCCATCCATATCCCATCCATATCCCATCCATCCATCCATATCCCATCCATCCATATCCCATCCATCCATATCCCATCCATCCATCCATATCCCATCCATCCATATCCCATCCATCCATCCATATCCCATCCATCCATATCCCATCCATCCATATCCCATCCATCCATCCATATCCCATCCATCCATCCATATCCCATACATCCATATCCCATCCATCCATACATCCATATCCCATCCATCCATCCATATCCCATCCATCCATCCATCCATCCATATCCCATCCATCCATCCATATCCCATCCATCCATCCATCCATATCCCATCCATATCCCATCCATCCATCCATATCCCATCCATCCATCCATATCCCATCCATTCATATCCCATCCATCCATATCCCATCCATCCATCCATATCCCATCCATCCATTCATATCCCATCCATCCATATCCCATCCATCCATCCATATCCCATCCATCCATCCAAATCCCATCCATCCATATCCCATCCATCCATCCATCCATCCATATCCCATTCATCCATCCATCCATCCCCCATCCATCCATATCCCATCCATCCATATCCCATCCATCCATCCATCCATCCATATCCCATCCATCCATCCATATCCCACCCATCCATCCATCCATCCATCCATATCCCATCCATCCATCCATCCATATCCCATCCATCCATCCATATCCCACCCATCCATCCATATCCCATCCATCCATCCATCCATCCATATCCCATCCATCCATATCCCATCCATCCATCCATCCATCCATCCATATCCCACCCATCCATCCATATCCCATCCATCCATCCATCCATATCCCATCCATCCATATCCCACCCATCCATCCATCCATATCCCACCCATCCATCCATCCATCCATCCATATCCCACCCATCCATCCATCCATCCATCCATATCCCACCCATCCATCCATCCATCCATCCATATCCCATCCATCCATCCATCCATCCATCCATATCCCATCCATCCATCCATCCATCCATCCATCCATATCCCATCCATCCATCCATCCATCCATATCCCATCCATCCATCCATCCATCCATATCCCACCCATCCACCCATCCATCCATCCATATCCCATCCATCCATCCATCCGTCCATCCATCCATCCATATCCCACCCATCCATCCATCCATCCATCCATCCATATCCCATCCATTCATCCATATCCCATCCATCCATATCCCATCCATCCATATCCCATCCATCCATATCCCATCCATCCATCCATCCATATCCCATCCATTCATCCATATCCCATCCATCCATCCATCCATATCCCATCCATCCATATCCCATCCATCCATATCCCATCCATCCATATCCCATCCATCCATCCATCCATATCCCATCCATCCATATCCCATCCATCCATCCATCCATCCATATCCCATCCATATCCCATCCATCCATATCCCATCCATCCATTCATCCATATCCCATCCATCCATCATCCATCCATATCCCATCCATCCATCATTCATCCATATCCCATCCATCCATCCATCTATATCCCATCCATCCATCATCCATCCATATCCCATCCATCCATATCCCATCCATCCATCATCCATCCATATCCCATCCATCCATATCCCATCCATCCATCCATATCCCATCCATCCATATCCCATCCATCCATCCATCCATCCATTCATCCATATCCCATCCATCCATATCCCATCCATCCATATCCCATCCATCCATCCATATCCCATCCATCCATCCATATCCCATCCATCCATCCATCCATATCCCATCCCTCCATCCATCCATCCATATCCCATCCCTCCATCCATCCATCCATCCATCCATCCATCCATCCATCCATATCCCATCCATCCATATCCCATCCATCCATATCCCATCCATCCATCCATATCCCATCCATCCATCCATCCATATCCCATCCCTCCATCCATCCATCCATATCCCATCCCTCCATCCATCCATCCATCCATCCATCCATCCATCCATATCCCATCCATCCATATCCCATCCATCCATATCCCATCCATCCATCCATATCCCATCCATCCATCCATATCCCATCCCTCCATCCATCCATCCATATCCCATCCATCCATATCCCATCCATCCATCCATCCATATCCCATCCATCCATCCATCCATCCATCCATCCATCCATATCCCATCCATCCATCCATCCATATCCCATCCATCCATATCCCATCCATCCATCCATATCCCATCCATCCATATCCCATCCATATCCCATCCAACCATCCATCCATATCACATCGAGAATTCCCCTTTTTTCAACAGGCTAAATCCTCACCTGTAGATACATCATTTCCCAAGAGCATGATGCGATGGTCATAATGGATTAGTACTGCTTTCAGGAAGTGGTTTCCACTGGTCGGTAGTGTGACTATGACAGAGGAGCTATCAGCCAAATTGCACCCTATTCCCTATATAGTGCACTACGTTTGACTGGGGCCCTGGAATAGGGTGGGGGCATTTGGTTTTGACGATGGCTCATAGGGCTCTGGTCAAAAGTAGTGGACTATGCACTACAGTACACAGGGACTAGGGGCCATTTGAGACAGGACGAACAGGTTCTAAGACATGATCCTGAAAACAGGTTGTAGGGTTGGGGGTGGGGTATGGGGGTGGGGCATGGGGGTGGGGCATGGGGGTGGGGCATGGGGGTGGGGCATGGGGGTGGGGCATGTTGGCGGCTAAATATCCATATAATTCATCAAATTGCTTGCTTTAATCCAGGGTTTACGGACACAGCAAACTCTGCTTTCGCAAACACACTGCAGCTTTATAGTAAAATACTGCGTAGTGTATAACCCCTGTTTTATGACCTCTATATCTACATAGAGATACAAGTCTATTGGACGTGACGGTTCATTGAATGGCCCTTTTCTTCACAATCAAAAAGTTCCCACAGTCAAAAAAAATAAAACAGCCACTTAATTGATTAGACATCTTTCAACGATCAATCACTCACCAGTGCATTATAATGAAAGCATACTTCAAAATCAGTTGAGAATCATAATGTCTTCATTATGTGTAATTACTGTGTAATCATTCATTTTCTGGTGGATACTTCAGACCAGATGTGGAATAATCAAGACAAGTAGGATCTGCTATAGCTACTCCATTCAGATAAGTAGGATCTGCTATAGCTATTGAGTTCAGATAAGTAGGATCTGCTATAGCTACTCCATTCAGATAAGTAGGATCTGCTATAGCTATTCCGTTCAGATAAGTAGGATCTGCTATAGCTATTGAGTTCAGATAAGTAGGATCTGCTATAGCTATTGAGTTCAGATAAGTAGGATCTGCTATAGCTATTCCAATCAGATGGTGTCTAAGTAGGATCTGCTATTGCTATTGAGTTCAGATAAGTAGGATCTGCTATAGCTATTCCATTCAGATGGTCTCTAAGTAGGATCTGCTATAGCTATTGAGTTCAGATAAGTAGGATCTGCTATAGCTATTGAGTTCAGATAAGTAGGATCTGCTGCTATTCCAATCAGATGGTGTCTAAGTAGGATCTGCTATAGCTACTCCATTCAGATAAGTAGGATCTGCTATAGCTATTCCAATCAGATGGTGTCTAAGTAGGATCTGCTATAGCTACTCCGTTCAGACAAGTAGGATCTGCTATAGCTACTCCGTTCAGACAAGTAGGATCTGCTGCCATTCCATTCAGATGGTGTCTAAGTAGGATCTGCTGCCATTCCATTCAGATGGTGTCTAAGTAGGATCTGCTATAGCTATTGAGTTCAGACAAGTAGGATCTGCTATAGCTACTCCGTTCAGATGGTGTCTAAGTAGGATCTGCTATAGCTATTGAGTTCAGACAAGTAGGATCTGCTATAGCTACTCCGTTCAGATAAGTAGGATCTGCTGCCATTCCGTTCAGATGGTGTCTAAGTAGGATCTGCTATAGCTACTCTGTTCAGACAAGTAGGATCTGCTATAGCTATTGAGTTCAGACAAGTAGTATCTGCTATAGCTACTCTGTTCAGACAAGTAGGATCTGCTGCCATTCCGTTCAGATGGTGTCTAAGTAGGATCTGCTATAGCTACTCCGTTCAGATAAGTAGGATCTGCTATAGCTACTCCGTTCAGATGGTGTCTAAGTAGGATCTGCTGCCATTCCATTCAGATGGTGTCTAAGTAGGATCTGCTATAGCTACTCCGTTCAGATAAGTAGGATCTGCTATAGCTACTCCGTTCAGATAAGTAGGATCTGCTATAGCTACTCCGTTCAGATAAGTAGGATCTGCTATAGCTACTCCGTTCAGATAAGTAGGATCTGCTATAGCTACGCCGTTCAGATAAGTAGGATCTGCTATAGCTACTCCGTTCAGACAAGTAGGATCTGCTATAGCTACTCCGTTCAGATGGTGTCTAAGTAGGATCTGCTATAGCTACTCCGTTCAGACAAGTAGGATCTGCTATAGCTAATCCGTTCAGATAAGTAGGATCTGCTGCCATTCCATTCAGATGGTGTCTAAGTAGAAGTAGATTCATGTTGATAACCCAACGGAGCTGAACACAACACACAAAGAAAGCTCCCGTCGTGTTTGCTAGGCTATCTAAGTACCTGGGAGGTTTCGTGCTGCGTGATCACCTGAGATAATAAGAAGTGCGTGTCGTCATGATGTCGTCTGGACATGTTTATGACGGGCCGGAGCCTTTAACAGCCCTGTCGCCATCTGCCTGTTATCACCGTCACTTCATGGAGCCCACTGGCCCGGAATTATTCAACAACCAAATACATTCGACATTTATTTGCAAAATAACCTATTCTTTTGTTGTTGCAAATATGTGAACGGATTTTTTCTAGGTTACTAACAATAACATGTATTTGTTGACGTGCTGATTTAAACATCATTAATGCTAAATATTGATTGAAAATAATACAACTATCCATAGAGAAAAACATTATGTCATTAAAATCAAGAATGGTTAATTGTATTTCAAGTGCTTACCTTGTATATTGACAGCCAGGAGGACAATCCAAACACTCGCCAACATCGCCATGGTACTTCCAACTCTCCGGACCTCTGTGGTAGCTTCCCCTGAGCGGATGGAATATGTTCCGTCCAGATGATTTACACCAGGCATGCAACTCGAGCGCAAATTCCAGTCCGTCCGTTGGTTAGGAATACGCCGTTACCTTGAGACCCGAAGTCGATGTGGAACTACTTTCAAACTAATGAATTAAATGCGAGCCGACGTGGAAAGCGCCACTACTTGACTGACTAGTTATCCCTACGTTCAGTAGCTCTGAACTACGCAACTCGAAACGGTGAACGTACGGTTAGATTGATGAGTAGATCTCCCGCGAGCTGGAAAGATATCCACGGCGCAATTTACGCACAACCCGAACAAACGAGACGATGCGTTCTTATCGGAGTTCGGTGACTGCACGGGGGAATATAAATCGTCCAAATAGAGGTTTATATTGTGGTGCAATCAGGCAGCAGGCTATCCTCAGTCTACCTTGAATCCCGTGTTTCATCCAGTGCTGCAGTTCGCCACTGCCTAACCCCCCCTCTAGTATTTTGGAATAGAGGCGAGGGGGCGGGAAGGAGCTCGACGTCTCAATGACAAGTTCCAGAAAATAAAACGGATAGTTGTTCTGAATTATTTGCCGCAGATGATATCCAATAGAGGGCAGTTCTGCAGCGATCTTCTTTACTTGTTTTGAACGAAACAATAGCCGAAGTTCCCTCTTTCTCCCGGCAATGGAATCAGGAGATATAGTTTATTTTTTTCTCCCTCAGTTGACTCAGTAGAAAGAGCAGACTTATATCCGGTAGTTCATTCGATCAATACTTGTCATTAAATAACCAAAGCTCTTTTCATAAAAGAGCCTGCAATCCCGGTATGCGGATTTTCCCACAAAGACTCCACAAGCTGAAATGGCACAATGTATCTGACAAGCTCTGAGCACAGATCCAAATCGGTGACGTTAGACGAGGAGGGGCTAGGACTGCCATGAAAACGCATCAGGCAGCAACAGCCAGAAGTAGACTACTTTAGCACCAAACTAAAAAAGTGAACCTATTAGCACGTATTTGTAGGCCTATTTCTATATCTCAGCATCTTATATCCTATTTCTATATCTCAGTATCTTATAGCCTATTTCTATATCTCAGCATCTTATAGCCTATTTCTATATCTCAGCATCTTATATCCTATTTCTATATCTCAGTATCTTATAGCCTATTTTTATATCTCAGCATCTTATATCCTATTTCTATATCTCAGCATCTTATATCCTATTTCTATATCTCAGCATCTTATTTCCTATTTCTATATCTCAGTATCTTAATTCCTATTTCTATATCTCAGTATCTTAATTCCTGTTTCTATATCTCAGCATCTTATTTCCTATTTCTATTTCTATATCGCAGTATCTTATATCCTATGTCTATATCTCAGTATCTTATATCCTATTTCTATATCTCAGTATCTTATTTCCCATTTCTATATCTCAGCATCTTATTTCCTATTTCCTATTTCTATATCTCAACATCTTATATCCTATTTCTATATCTCAGCATCTTATATCCCATTTCTATATCTCAGCATCTTATATCCTATTTCTATATCTCAGCATCTTATTTCCTATTTCTATATCTCGGTATCTTATTTCCTATATCCTATTTCTGTATCTCAGCATCTTATATCCTATTTCTATATCTCCGCATCTTATTTCCTATTTCTATATCTCAGCATCTTATATCCTATTTCTATATCTCAGCATCTTATTTCCTATTTCTATATCTCAGCATCTTATTTCCTATTTCTATATCTCAGCAGCTTATATCCTATTTCTATATCTCAGTATCTTATTTCCTATTTCTATGTCTCAGCATCTTATATCCTATTTCTATATCTCAGCATCTTATATCCTATTTCTATATCTCAGCATCTTATTTCCTATTTCTATATCTCAGCATCTTATATCCTATTTCTATATCTCAGTATCTTATATCCTATTTCTATATCTCAGTATCTTATTTCCCATTTCTATATCTCAGCATCTTATTTCCTATTTCCTATTTCTATATCTCAACATCTTATATCCTATTTCTATATCTCAGCATCTTATATCCCATTTCTATATCTCAGCATCTTATATCCTATTTCTATATCTCAGCATCTTATTTCCTATTTCTATATCTCGGTATCTTATTTCCTATATCCTATTTCTGTATCTCAGCATCTTATATCCTATTTCTATATCTCAGCATCTTATTTCCTATTTCTATATCTCAGCATCTTATATCCTATTTCTATATCTCAGCATCTTATATCCTATTTCTATATCTCAGCATCTTATATCCTATTTCTATATCTCAGCATCTTATTTCCTATTTCTATATCTCAGTATCTTATTTCCTATATCCTATTTCAGTATCTCAGCATCTTATATCCTATTTCTATATCTCAGCATCTTATTTCCTTTTTCTATATCTCAGCATCTTATTTCTTATTTCTATATCTCAGCATCTTATTTCCTATTTCTATATCTCAGTATCTTATTTCCTATTTCCTATTTCTATATCTCAGCATCTTATTTTCTATTTCTGTAGCTCAGTATCTTAATTCCAGATATAAAACATTATTTATTGGTCTTTATGTCAGAGAGGCATGTTGGTTCTACGTTACATATTTATATCTAAACATTCCAAAACATTGTGTCCTGCTGAATGCACAGCCTAGACCAAACCATTTCAGACCAATCAGGATTAATCCCCCCAGGGATTTGGCATTACCCAACGCGACAGGATCATTCTGTTTGATTCTGAAAATGTATGAATAATAAATTAAATAAAAACACTGTGTTTATTATCCGGATAATTGTAGCCCCCCAATGCCTTTGGGTTTGACCCCTCCTGACCCCTACCTGACCCTTACCTGACCCCTACCTGATCCCTACCTGACCCTTACCTGACCCCTACCTGACCCCTACCTGAGCCCTACCTGAGCCTTCCCAGAGTAGGGCAGAGTGGAACAAACGATTTACCTATTCCATGACATGCAGGTACATTCTAAATAGTTATCAATAGAGAAACAATTATCTAATTATTATTTGTACTTCCTACTGTAGTGTTAACATTTAATTGTCAAATGGCATGATTAATAAAGTTAACTTAGCGTAGCAACAAACAAATGTTTAGCGGGCAAACCAAATAACTGTAGTTATCTGACTAGGCCTAAAAACACGCCTGTCTTTTCTCATTCCGGTAATGATCCACAAACCAGATGACCTCTCTACATAACACAGAATTCATGAATTAAAAGGTGCTTTTTATTGTAGAATAACAAGATTGGTTCTTAAGAGCAGGGCAGATAATCTGATCATGGACTCTGAGACCAGATCTGTGACACAGACAAGTAAGTTACAGTTTGTAGTATTTCTTCAACACAGGAACAAATGGCACAATTAATAGTAGCCTATTTTCAGTACATTCCTGTGGTGTAATATTGTTTGTTTTGTGTGCTGTGAAACATGAAAGTCCCACCTTCCCTGTACCAAAATAGACGTAACCCTGCTACTGAATGATTAGGTGAGGAGTCAAGGTGAAATACTTCCCTCTTGTGGACAACACCTCCTTGGATGATTGAGGATCATCCATCTCGAGTTTTCCACCAAGTCAGCTAACTTTGCCAGGTCAGGTAGTCTAGCCAGCTATCTAGCCCTTATAGCCTAATCACCACATTAACCAAACTGGGCAGGGCTCGTTTACCGCACGGGCATGAAAGGCCCCCAACCTCCCCAAAAATACATAGATTCATATTTGGTTGGGTCCCCCAATATAGCATATGAACACTTAACAAGAAATGTCAAAATGTGTAGAATAGCATAAAATTTGCTTTAAAACTACAAAATTTGCTCTCATCCTCCTGGCAAAATGTGAAGAGTAGCTTGAGATGAGCAATAAAACAACACATTTTTCTCTCTGCTTTATGGGAAAATGTGTCAGTGCAGATAGAATATGAACATGGTCACAAGTCACGGCAAAATGTGTAGAATTGCAGGAAATTAGCATTAAAATAGCTAAAGTTTCTACGGCAAATGCAGCAGCAATAGAGTAGTTATATTTAAGAATTGTAATATTTTGGACCAATTATAGATGTGTACTGTCCCCCATAATATATACAGTAGATACACAAACACTCTGCAGTATGGTGAAGGATGTAATATAGCCCCCCATTTGTTCTAGCCGTGACACATACAGTTGTGATGTTGATTTTCATAAACTGGAATAAAATACATTTTCCAATGGCAAAATGTGTAGAATTGCAGAAAATTTGCTTTTAAACTACAACACTGTCCAGACTTCCCGCCAAAGTCGGTTCCTCTCTTTGTTCGGGCGGCGTTCGATGTCGCCGGCCATCTAGCCATCGCCGATCCACTTTTCATTTTCCATTTGTTTTGTCTTGTTTTCCCACACACCTGGTTTACATTCCCTCATTATTTGACATGTATTTAACCCTCTGTTCCCCCCATGTCTGTGTTTGTGGAATTGTTTGTTTGTAAGTGTTTTGTGCATTTCTGACTGGTTGTTTCAACCCGTATTTTGCTGTTCTGCCGTTTGTTTTTGCATCATTAAAGTGCTGCTGCCAGTTACAAACACTTACTCCGCCCCATGTCAAAATGTGTAGAATAGCGGAAAATTTGCTTTAAAACTACAACACTTTCTCTACACACCATGGCAAAATGTATTGAATTGTAGGATGTTTACTTTAACACTCCAAAAAGAATTATCCACTGTGAACAGGAGGGGCATTCAAATGTTTTGCCCGTGATTTAGGAGGGCCCAGATCTCCCTTCAGGCCTGTCATGCTAAACAATGTTCCCCGGTCAAATAGTGTCCCTCTCTACGTCACAATGGGATTCGATAAACTATCAGCGCCCGTTGCTATATCAACGGTTTGATGACCTAATGATTAGAATTCTGGAGATCATCACAGCCTGAATGACGTTATTATCATCATCGTTTTGCAAACAAGGCTGATTTCCGCGACAAATTCACTGTTTAAACAAGTTTAGTTTAGCTAATAAAATGAAAACATTCATTTGAACTACTTGTGGGTACCTTGTTAACATTACAACATGAAATCCATGTCTTAAACGTTGCTACGTTTCGGAAACGGCAAAGAAAACGTGTAATCTGCTTGACACATTAAAGTTACTTACCTTACAGATCAGGAAGTCAGCTAATTTCCTCTCCATTCATATGCAAATCTGTTTGATTCATACACCGGCTTGTCTGGCTGTCATGTTTTTAATTTAACCTGCCCTTCCCTCATCTACACTGAAATAATATCATTTCAGTGATCCTCTATTATTAATTCTCGCTCGGATACACTACCGGTCAAAAGTTTTAGAACACCTACTCATTCCTGTGTTTTTCATTATTTTTACAATTTTCTACATTATAGAATAATAGTGAAGACATCAACACTATGAAATAACACATATGGAGTCATGTAGTAACCAAAAAACTGTTAAACAAATCAAAACAAATTTCATTTTTGAGATTCTTTAAAGTAGCCACCCTTTGCCTTGATGACAGCTTTGCACACTCTTGGCATTCTCTCAACCAGCTCATGAGGTAGTCACCTGAAATGCATTTCAATTAACAGGTGAGCCTTCTTAAAAGTTCATTTGTGGAATTTATTTCCTTCTTAATTGGGGATGGGGGCGCTGTTTAGACTATTTATGCTAATGTGGCTAATTTTTTAAACGGCTTCCCACAAAATCCTTGATCGTACAATATGCATATTATTATTATTATTGGATAGAAAACAGTCTATAGTTTCTATAGGAGTTGAAATTTTGTCTCTAAGTGGAACAGAGCCCATTCTACAGCAATTTCCCTGACATGGAGTCAGATTTGAGAAACGTTGGCCACTTTTCTGAAGTCATTTAAAAGGGCACTGTCGTTGCTATGACTATACGGACACTTCTTACGTCTTCCCCTGGATGCCTTTACGTGATGACGATTCCAACGGGCTCGATTGCTCGTTCACAGGCCCTACAAATGAAAAAAACCTTTAGCTAGCAAGTCTTTTCTTGCTGCGTAACGCGCGTGGAAGACACCGACCCTCTCCTGTTCCAAGCGTTAGTTTAGCCTGTTATATTTCTCCGGTCATCTTTTCACTCGTTATAGGAGTTACAAACATCACAAAGTAGTTAATTTAAAGCGTTTTATAGCAATTTATATCCGTTTAGTGCGATTTTGGGACATTTATTTTTGCAACGATGTGAAAAGTTGGGCACGCTTTTCAGTTCATCCCGAACGTAGTTGACATTTCCACATGGCAAGAGGACAGCTTTCCACCAAAAGACGATTTCTCCCAAGAAAGGATCCTTTGCCCAAGATACTGATGGAAGAACAGCTCAAGGTAGGACATTTTTATTATGATAAATCGTGTTTCTGTCGAAACATTTTAGTGGCTTAGGACGCCATATTTTTTGACGTAGCTTCGCTTGGCGCAAACTGTATTGAAAAGTAAGGATAAATTAAAAAATGTAATAACGCAATTGTATTAAGAATTAAATTGTCTATCAATCCCTGTCCACCCTATATTTTTTAGTCACGTTTATGAGTATTTATGTATAAGAGTAGATCACTGTCTAAGTGGCGCAAGGACGTTTTCTTTACCAGCTTGTCTACATTTCACATTGTCTAACCATGATTTTGGTGGCTAAATATAAACATTTTCGATCAAACTGTATATGCATGTTGTAATGTGATGTTACAGGAGTGTCATCGGAAGAATTCTGAGAAGGTTAGTGAAAAAATTAATATCTTTTGGCGATGTTGACTTTTATCGCTCACTTTGGCTAGAATCAATGCTGGGCTGCTAATTGCTATGTGCTAAGCTAATATAACGATTTATTGTGTTTTCGCTGTAAGACACTTAGAAAATCTGAAATATTGTCTGTATTCACAGGATCTGTGTCTTTCGATTCGTGTATGCTGTGTATTTTTACGAAATGTTTGATGATTAGTAGTTAGGTAAACACGTTGCTCATTGTAATTATTCTAGTCCATTTGTGATGGTGGGTGCAATTGTAAACTATGCCATATACCTGAAATATGCACTTTTTTCTAACAAAACCTATCCCATACCATAAATATGTTATCAGACTGTCATCTAATGAGTTTTTTTGTTGGTTAGGGGCTATAAATATCTTAGTTTAGCCGAATTGGTGATGGCTACTGGTGTTGGTGGACAAATAAAAGATGGTGGATTATGCTAATGTGTTTTTAGGTAATAGATGTACATCTTTACATATTGTGTCTTCCCTGTAAAACATTTTAAAAATCGGAAATGTTGACTGGATTCATAAGATCTGTGTCTTTCATTAGCTGTATTGGACTTTAATGTGTGAAAGTTAAATATTTAAAAAATATATTTTTTTTGAATTTCGCGGCACTGGTTTTTCAGTGGAGGGGGGGGGGGGGGTGCCGCTAGCGCCACGCTGATCCTAGACAGGTTAACCTGTCTAGGATGAGAGTGCCGCTAGCGGCACTCCCCCCCCACCCCCACTGAAAAGGCAGAGCCGCGAAATTCAAAAAAAATATTTTTTTTAAATATTTAACTTTCACACATTAAAGTCCAATACAGCTAATGAAAGACACAGATCTTGTGAATCCAGCCAACATGTCCGATTTTTAAAATGTTTTACAGGGAAGACACAATATGTAAAGATGTACATCTATTACCTAAAAATACATTAGCATAATCCACCATCTTTTATTTGTCCACCAACACCAGTAGCTATCACCAATTCGGCTAAACTAAGATATTTATAGCCCCTAACCAAGAAAAAAACTCATCAGATGACAGTCTGATAACATATTTATGGTATGGGATAGGTTTTGTTAGAAAAATGTGCATATTTCAGGTAGATGGCATAGGTTACAATTGCACCCACCGTCACAAATGGACTAGAATAACTACATAGAGCAACGTGTTTACCTACTTACTAATCATCAAACATTTCGTAAAAATACACAGCATACACTAATCGAAAGACACAGATCCTGTGAATACAGACAATATTTCAGATTTTCTAAGTGTCTTACAGCGAAAACACAATAAATCGTTATATTAGCATAGCACATAGCACATAGCAGCCCAGCATTGATTCTAGCCAAACAGAGCGATAACGTCAACATCGCCAAAATATATTATTTTTTTCACTAACCTTCTCAGAATTCTTCAGATGACACCCCTGTAACATCACATTACAACATACATATACAGTTTGTTCGAAAATGTGCATATTTAGCCACCAAAATCATGGTTAGACAATGTGAAATGTAGCCCAGCTGGTGAGAAAATGTCCGTGCGCCATATTAGACAGTGATCTACTCTTATACATAAATACTCATAAACGTGACTAAAAAATATAGGGTGGACAGCGATTGATAGACAATTTAATTCTTAATACAATCGCGGAATTACATTTTTTAAATTATCCTTACTTTTCAATACAGTTTGCGCCAAGCGAAGCTACGTCAAAAAACATGGCGTCCTAAGCCACTAACATTTTTCGACAGAAACACGATTTATCATAAAAAAATGTCCTACTTTGAGCTGTTCTTCCATCAGTATCTTGGGCAAAGGATCCTTTCTTGGGTCTAATCGTCTTTTGGTGGAAAGCTGTCCTCTTGCCATGTGGAAATGCCAACTGCGTTCAGCATGAACTGGAAGCGTGCCCAGCGATTCACAGCGTTTCAGAAATAAATGTCCCAAAATCGCACTAAACGGATATAAATTGCTATAAAATGCTTTAAATTAACTACCTTATGATGTTTTTAACTCCTATAACGAGTCTTAACATGACCGGAGAAAGATTACTCCCAACACTAATGCTTGGAACAGGTGCGGGTCGGTGTCCTCCAGGCGCATGACGCAGCTCCAAAAGAGTGACTAGCTCCAGGGTTTTTTAATTTATAGTGCCTGTGAACGCGCAATCGACCCCATTCAAATCGTCATCACGTAAAGGCATCCAGGGGAAGACGTAAGCAGTGTCCGTATACTCATAGCAATAACTGTGGCCTTTTAACTGACTCCAGATCAGGGGCCAAAATTTCTGAAATCTGACTCCATGTCAGGGAAATTGCTGTAGAATGGGTTCTGTTCCACTTAGAGACAAAATTTCAACTCCTATAGAAACTATAGACTGTTTTCTATCCAATAATAATAATAATATGCATATTGTACGATCAAGAATTTTGTAGGAAGCCGTTTCAAAAATTACACGATTACCATAAATAGTGACAACAGCGCCCCCAGCCCCAACAGGTTAAAGCATTTGAGCCAATCAGTTGTGTTGTGACAAGCTAGGGGTGGTATACAGAAGATAGCTCTATTTGGTAAAAGACCAAGTCCATATTATGGGAAGAACAGCTCAAATACGCAGAGAAACGACAGTCCATCATTACTTTAAGACATGAAGGTCAGTCAATACGGAAGATTTAAAAAACTTTGAAAGTTTCTTCAAGTCAAGTCGCAAAAACCAACCAAACTGTCTCTCATGAGGACCGCCACAGGAAAGGAAGACCCAGAGTTACCTCTGCTGCAGAGGATAAGTTCATTACAGTTCCCTGCTTCAGAAATTGCAACCAAATAAATGCTTCACAGAGTTCAAGTAACAGACACATCTCAACATCAACTGTTCAGAGGAGACTGTGTGAATCAGGCCTTCATGGTTGAATTGCTGCAAAGAAACCACTACTTAAGGACACCAATAAGAAGAAGAGACTTGCTTGAGCCAAGAAACACGAGCAATGGACATTAGACCGGTGGAAATGTGTCCTTTGGTCTGGAGTCCAAATTTTAGATTTTTGATTCCATCTGCTGTGTCTGTGAGGCACGCTGTGGGAGAACAGATGACCTCTGCATATGTATTTACCACTGTGAAGCATGGAGGAGGAGGTTTCATGGTGTGCTGGTGCCTTGCTGGTGACACTGTCAGTGATTTATTTAGAATTCAAGTTACAAATTTAACCAGCATGGCTACCACAGCATTCTACAGCGATATGCCATCTCATCTGGTTTGGGCTTAGGGGATTTATCATTTGTTTTTCCAACAGGACAATGACCCAACACACCTCCAGGATGTATAAGGGCTATTTGGACAAGAAGGAGAGTGATGGAGTGCTGCATCAGATGACCTAGCCTCCACAATCAACGTAATTGAGATGGTTTGGGGTGAGTCGGACCGCAGAGTAAAGGAAAAGCAGCCAACAAGTGCTCAGCATATGTGGGAACTCCTTCAAGACTGTTGGAAAAGCATTCCAGGTGAAGCTGGTTGAGAGAATGCCAAGAGTGTGCAAAGCTGTCATCAAGGCAAAGGGTGGCTATTTGAAGTAAATATATATACAAAATATATTTGAATGTGTTTAACACTTTTTTGGTTACAACGTGATTCCATATGTGTTATTTCATAGTTTTGATGTCTTCACTAATATTCAATGTAGAAATTGTAAAAATAAAGAAAAACCCTGGAATGAGGAAGTGTTCTAAAAGGTTTGACCGGTAGTGTATGTATCTACTGTAGGTTCTGGGATACAACAATGAATAATGTGGAACTAATAAATACCATCAAACGATACCTTTTAACTTACAATAATGAACACCTTGTGAAACAGCTGTGAAAACCCTCCTGGCAATATTTAAGATTTTAATATATAAACGGTTGATACTTTTTGGTACAGATGTGTCCTTTATTTATTTTCACCGATTTTTTGTACACTCACGGCAATCATAGACTAAAATACTGAATTGTGGTGTGTGGAATTCTGCCTGTCACTTGTTCTCAACAGGCAGCCAGACTCAGAAGGGGAGAGGGTCCAGGCGCGGCTGCTCTCTTTGTTCTGAGTGCTTGCAGTGATAGTGTTTTAGTTAATCAGTGTATTTCACATATTATGTGCCCAGCATGATGGAGCAATTAAACTTACTTGGCAGTTATTGACAACATGACAATAACAGTAGCTGTAGATGATGTAATGAAAAGTTGGACGGTGGTTGGTAATGGAGGACATCAGGTGGGTCTGGGTGTTGCGTAGAACCCCTAGGTCCTGGAGAACAGGTAATGGAGGACATCAGGTGGGTCTGGGTGTTGGGTAGAACCCCTAGGTCCTGGAGAACAGGTAATGGAGGACATCAGATGGGTCTGGGTGTTGGGCAGACCCCCCTAGGTCCTGGAGAACAGGTAATGGAGGACATCAGGTGGGTCCAGGTCTGGGTGTTGGGAAGAACCCCTAGGTCCTGGAGAACAGGTAATGGAAGACATCAGGTGGGTCCAGGTCTGGGTGTTGGGTAGAACCCCTAGGTCCTGGAGAACAGGTAATGGAGGACATCAGGTGGGTCTGGGTGTGGGCAGAACCCCTAGGTCCTGGAGAACAGGTAATGGAGGACATCAGGTGGGTCTGGGTGTGGGCAGAACCCCTAGGTCCTGGAGAACAGGTAATGGAGGACATCAGGTGGGTCTGGGTGTTGGGTAGAACCCCTAGGTCCTGGAGAACAGGTAATGGAGGACATCAGGTGGGTCTGGGCGTGGGCAGAACCCCTAGGTCTTGGAGAACAGGTAATGGAGGACATCAGGTGGGTCTGGGTGTGGGCAGAACCCCTAGGTCCTGGAGAACAGGTAATGGAGGACATCAGGTGGGTCTGGGTGTTGGGTAGAACCCCTAGGTCCTGGAGAACAGGTAATGGAGGACATCAGGTGGGTCTGGGTGTTGGGTAGAACCCCTAGGTCCTGGAGAACAGGTAATGGAGGACATCAGGTGGGTCTGGGTGTTGGGTAGAACCCCTAGGTCTTGGAGAACAGGTAATGGAGGACATCAGGTGGGTCTGGGTGTTGGGTAGAACCCCTAGGTCCTGGAGAACAGGTAATGGAGGACATCAGGTGGGTCTGGGTGTTGGGTAGAACCCCTAGGTCCTGGAGAACAGGTAATGGAGGACATCAGGTGGGTCTGGGTGTTGGGTAGAACCCCTAGGTCTTGGAGAACAGGTAATGGAGGACATCAGGTGGGTCTGGGTGTTGGGTAGAACCCCTAGGTCCTGGAGAACAGGTAATGGAGGACATCAGGTGGGTCCAGGTCTGGGTGTTGGGCAGAATCCCTAGGTCCTGGAGAACAGGTAATGGAGGACATCAGGTGGGTCCAGGTCTGGGTGTTGGGCAGAATCCCTAGGTCCTGGATAACAGGTAATGGAGCACATCAGGTGGGTCTGGGTGTTGGGTAGAACCCCTAGGTCCTGGAGAACAGGTAATGGAGGACATCAGGTGGGTCTGGGTGTTGAGTAGAACCCCTAGGTCCTGGAGAACAGGTAATGGAGGACATCAGGTGGGTCTGGGTGTTGGGTAGAACCCCTAGGTCCTGGAGAAAAGGAGCAGAGTTAAAGGGAACAGCATGGGAGACAGAGATGTAAACAAGCAATCACACAGGTTACACTTCACTGTGAGAACATTTGATGGATTAGTGCAGTGTTATAAAATAAATTAAAAGCGTAAAATTAAATAATTGTATATAATAGACAAACAACAACACTAATAGACAAACAACAACACTAACAGACAGACAACAACACTAATAGACAAACAACAACACTAATAGACAAACAACAACACTAACAGACAAACAACAACACTAATGACAAACAACAACACTAACAGACAAACAACAACACTAACAGACAAACAACAACACTAATGACAAACAACAACACTAATAGACAAACAACAACACTAACAGACAAACAACAACACTAACAGACAAACAACAACACTAACAGACAAACAACAACACTAATAGACAAACAACAACACTAACAGACAAACAACAACACTAACAGACAAACAACAACACTAACAGACAAACAACAACACTAATAGACAACAACAATACTAATAGACAAACAACAACACTAATAGAGAACAACAACACTAATAGACAAACAACAACACTAATAGACAAACAACAACACTAACAGACAAACAACAACACTAACAGACAAACAACAACACTAACAGACAAACAACACTAATAGACAAACAACAACACTAATAGACAAACAACAACACTAATAGACAAACAACACCACTAATAGACAAACAACAACACTAATAGACAAACAACAACACTATTAGACAAACAACAACACTAATAGACAAACAACAACACTAACAGACAAACAACAACACTAACAGACAAACAACAACACTAATAGACAAACAACAACACTATTAGACAAACAACAACACTAATAGACAAACAACAACACTAATAGACAAACAACAACACTAATAGACAACAACAACACTAACAGACAAACAACAACACTAATAGAGAAACAACACTAATAGACAAACAACAATACTAACAGACAAACAACAACACTAATAGACAAACAACAACACTAATAGACAACAACAACACTAACAGACAAACAACAACACTAATAGACAAACAACAACACTACGTCACCCACACATTTGAAAGACTACAGTAAATGTAATAAATGTTTTTACAGTTGCATTGTTTACCTCAGTCAACAGCTGCGTCTCCGTCCGTACCTCAGTCAACAGCCGCGGCTCCGTCCGTACCTCAGTCAACAGCCGCGGCTCCGTCCGTACCTCAGTCAACAGCCGCGGCTCCGTCCGTACCTCAGTCAACAGCTGCGTCTCCGTCCGTACCTCAGTCAACAGCCGCGGCTCCGTCCGTACCTCAGTCAACAGCCGCGGCTCCGTCCGTACCTCAGTCAACAGCTGTGGCTCCGTCCGTACCTCAGTCAACAGCTGCGGCTCCGTCCGTACCTCAGTCAACAGCTGCGGCTCCGTCCGTACCTCAGTCAACAGCCGCGGCTCCGTCCGTACCTCAGTCAACAGCTGCGGCTCCGTCCGTACCTCAGTCAACAGCCGCGGCTCCGTCCGTACCTCAGTCAACAGCTGCGGCTCCGTCCGTACCTCAGTCAACAGCCGCGGCTCCGTCCGTACCTCAGTCAACAGCCGCGGCTCCGTCCGTACCTCAGTCAACAGCCGCGGCTCCGTCCGTACCTCAGTCAACAGCCGCGGCTCCGTCCGTACCTCAGTCAACAGCCGCGGCTCCGTCCGTACCTTAGTCAACAGCTGCGGCTCCGTCCGTACCTCAGTCAACGGCTGCGGCTCCGTCCGTACCTCAGTCAACGGCCGCGGCTCCGTCCGTACCTCAGTCAACGGCCGCGGCTCCGTCCGTACCTCAGTCAACGGCCGCGGCTCCGTCCGTACCTCCGTCAACGGCCGCGGCTCCGTCCGTACCTCAGTCAACGGCCGCGGCTCCGTCCGTACCTCCGTCAACGGCCGCGGCTCCGTCCGTACCTCAGTCAACGGCAGCGGCTCCGTCCGTACCTCAGTCAACGGCCGCGGCTCCGTCCGTACCTCAGTCAACGGCCGCGGCTCCGTCCGTACCTCAGTCAACGGCCGCGGCTCCGTCCGTACCTCAGTCAACGGCCGCGGCTCCGTCCGTACCTCAGTCAACGGCCGCGGCTCCGTCCGTACCTCAGTCAACGGCCGCGGCTCCGTCCGTACCTCAGTCAACGGCTGCGGCTCCGTCCGTACCTCAGTCAACGGCTGCGGCTCCGTCCGTACCTCAGTCAACGGCTGCGGCCCCGTCCGTACTCGCCCTGGACGCTGCTGTTGTGTGCAAAGAGAATTTCCTTCAGGTTGTTCTCCCACCATTCCTGGTACCAAGGGACTTTCCCGTGGCAGTCTTGAGGGTCTGGTTGGTCCATTCACCAAACCTGGAGGAGGGGGAAGGAAAGAGATATCTATTGACAATGGAAGATATTGAAATATGTCTGATTATGTACCATGGAAAAAACAATTTGTAAAAAATAAATAAAACAAACCATTGGTGACAGAATATAACCTATAACATCCGTACCTTGTTCCAGCGTCCATGACCTCGGTCACTCAAGATGACCTCAGGAGAACCGTGGGTGTTGAAGATAGTCCCCCATCGCCTTGGAGGTGGCCTCGCCAGTCTCATCCTTGATGGGTATCATACAAAATGAAAATCTGTTTTTGGTTCCAAGCACCCTTTTTAATGGGTAACAGAAGGGAATTTAGAGTTAAGCCAGTTCTCTTCCTGTACTGACCTTAATGGGTATTGCCTCCACCCACTTGGTAAAGTGATGGGTTGCCGTCAGACACCAGCTGTTGCCATTCCTAGTGGAGGGTCCGATGAGGAACACCCCTAACATTTAAAGTGTTAGAGAGAAGATAACTTTAGTCTTACCCGTATCTGTGTCACATAGCATGCAGATATGCATATTTGTAAGGATACTGACACACACACACACACACACACACACACACACACACACACACACACACACACACACACACACACACACACACACACACACACACACACACACACACACACACACACACACACACACACACACACACACACACACACACACACACACACACAACAGACACACACACACACACTCTATAATATTGAACTCGGCTGTGGTCAAATAAAGCGACCATTACAGAACAAATTATCAGGGCTCGATTTGAATTGGGACACTTACCGATCATGTGCCATGGTGAAACAACTTTGATGGACTTCGACTCCGGCCTCACAGTCTTCACCCTCTCAGACTTCTGGCAGGCTAGACAGGATACTGACCTTTAAGCACAAAGTGACACATTGAAACATTGTGTGTTCTCTGATATGACGTTCATTGAAATCATAACAGTTTCTGATATAATAGAATGTGATTGATAAACAAAAGGTTATTGTACTTGGCCAGCTGTCCACCTCCTTGACAATTCTCCGTCAGAAGAAGCGTAGGTTGATTTTGGCATTCATGCGCTTCACTCTGAAATGGCCAACATGCTTCTCCATCAGCCTCCTTCTCCTTAGTAAAAATCACCCTCCTGTGTGGCTGGCCATCCTTCCCCCGTAGGTAGATATGACGTGGCTGGCCATCCTTCCCCCGTAGGTAGATATGACGTGGCTGGCCATCCTTCCCCCGTAGGTAGATATGACGTGGCTGGCCATCCTTCCCCCGTAGGTAGATATGACGTGGCTGGCCATCCTTCCCCCGTAGGTAGATATGACGTGGCTGGCCATCCTTCCCCCGTAGGTAGATATGACGTGGCTGGCCATCCTTCCCCCGTAGGTAGATATGACGTGGCTGGCCATCCTTCCCCCGTAGGTAGATATGACGTGGCTGGCCATCCTTCCCCCGTAGGTAGATATGACGTGGCTGGCCATCCTTCCCCCGTAGGTAGATATGACGTGGCTGGCCATCCTTCCCCCGTAGGTAGATATGACGTGGCTGGCCATCCTTCCCCCGTAGGTAGATATGACGTGGCTGGCCATCCTTCCCCCGTAGGTAGATATGACGTGGCTGGCCATCCTTCCCCCGTAGGTAGATATGACGTGGCTGGCCATCCTTCCCCCGTAGGTAGATATGACGTGGCTGGCCATCCTTCCCCCGTAGGTAGATATGACGTGGCTGGCCATCCTTCCCCCGTAGGTAGATATGACGTGGCTGGCCATCCTTCCCCCGTAGGTAGATATGACGTGGCTGGCCATCCTTCCCCCGTAGGTAGATATGACGTGGCTGGCCATCCTTCCCCCGTAGGTAGATATGACGTGGCTGGCCATCCTTCCCCCGTAGGTAGATATGACTGCCTGACAAGTTGGAAGAGAAGAGTTGTTTAGATATTCAAGTCTAAGTATATTTGCACTGCTGTCTTTCTCTCTCCGTCTGTCTGTCTTCCACTCTCTTCCCACATCTCGCTCTCTCGCTCACTTTCATCAATCAATCAAATGTATTTATAAAGTCCTTTTTACATCAGCTGATGTCACAAAGTGCTGTACAGAAACCCAGCCTAAAAACCCCAAACAGCAAGAAATGCAGGTGTAGAAGCACGATGGCTTGGAAAAACTCCTTAGAAAAGCTGGAACCTAGGAAGAAACCTAGAGGAACCAGGCACTGAGCGGTGGCCAGTCCTCTTCTGGCTGTGTCGGGTTGAGATTATAACAGTACATGGCCAAGATGTTCAAACGTTCATAGATGACCAACAGATTCAAATAATAATAATCTCAGTGGTTTTAGAGGGTGCAACAGGTCAGCACCTCAGGAGTAAATGTCAGGTCATTCAGAGTTAGAGATAGCAGGTGCGGTAGAGAGAGAGAGTCGAAAACTGCACATCCGGTGGACAGGTCAGGGTTCCATAGGCAGAACAGTTGAAACTGGAGCAGCAGCACGACCAGGTGGACTAAGGACAGCAAGGAGTCATCAGGCCAAGCCAAATAGTCCTGAGGCATGGTCCTAGGGCTCAGGTCCTCCTCCTCCTCCTCCTCTGAGAGAGAGAGAGAGAGAGAGAGAGAGAGAGAGAGAGAGAGAGAGAGAGAGAGAGAGAGAGAGAGAGAGAGAGAGAGAGAGAGAGAGAGAGAGAGAGAGAGAGAGAGAGAGAGAGAGAGAGAGAGAGAGAGAGAGAGAGAGAGAGAGAGAGAGAGAGAGAGAGAGAGAGAGAGAGAGAGAGAGAGAGAGAGAGAGAGAGAGAGAGAGAGAGAGAGAGAGAGAGAGAGAATTAGAAAGAGCATACTTAAAGAGCCATGAGAAACTATCCCTGTCCAGACTAAAGAGTCATGAGGAACTATCCCTGACCAGACTAAAGAGCCATGAGGAACTATCCCTGATCAGACTAAAGAGTCATGAGGAACTACAAAAGACACAAGCTACAGGTGGGTGTTGTTATGGTGACCAGTGAGATATACCTTCTGGAGCGCGTGCTACTGGTGGGTGTTGTTATGGTGACCAGTGAGATATACCTGCTGGAGCGCGTGCTACTGGTGGGTGTTGTTATGGTGACCAGTGAGATATACCTGCTGGAGCGCGTGCTACTGGTGGGTGTTGTTATGGTGACCAGTGAGATATACCTGCTGGAGCGCGTGCTACTGGTGGGTGTTGTTATGGTGACCAGTGAGATATACCTGCTGGAGCGTGTGCTACTGGTGGGTGTTGTTATGGTGACCAGTGAGATATACCAGCTGGAGCGCGTGCTACTGGTGGGTGTTGTTATGGTGACCAGTGAGATATACCTGCTGGAGCGCGTGCTACTGGTGGGTGTTGTTATGGTGACCAGTGAGATATACCTGCTGGAGCGCGTGCTACTGGTGGGTGTTGTTATGGTGACCAGTGAGATATACCTGCTGGAGCGTGTGCTACTGGTGGGTGTTGTTATGGTGACCAGTGAGATATACCTGCTGGAGCGCGTGCTACTGGTGGGTGTTGTTATGGTGACCAGTGGGATATACCTGCTGGAGCGCGTGCTACTGGTGGGTGTTGTTATGGTGACCAGTGAGATATACCAGCTGGAGCGCGTGCTACGGGTGGGTGTTGTTATGGTGACCAGTGAGATATACCTGCTGGAGCGCGTGCTACTGGTGGGTGTTGTTATGGTGACCAGTGAGATATACCTGCTGGAGCGCGTGCTACTGGTGGGTGTTGTTATGGTGACCAGTGAGATATACCTGCTGGAGCGCGTGCTACGGGTGGGTGTTGTTATGGTGACCAGTGAGATATACCAGCTGGAGCGCGTGCTACTATGGTGACCAGTGAGATATAACTGCTGGAGCGCGTGCTACGGGTGGGTGTTGTTAAGGTGACCAGTGAGATATACCTGCTGGAGCGCGTGCTACTGGTGGGTGTTGTTATGGAGACCAGTGAGATATACCTGCTGGAGCGCGTGCTACTGGTGGGTGTTGTTATGGTGACCAGTGAGATATACCTGCTGGAGCGCGTGCTACGGGTGTGTGTTGTTATGGTGACCAGTGAGATATACCTGCTGGAGCGCGTGCTACTGGTGGGTGTTGTTATGGTGACCAGTGAGATATACCTGCTGGAGCGCGTGTTACTATGGTGACCAGTGAGATATACCTGCTGGAGCGCGTGCTACTGGTGGGTGTTGTTATGGTGACCAGTGAGATATACCAGCTGGAGGGCATGCTACTGGTGGGTGTTGTTATGGTGACCAGTGAGATATACCAGCTGGAGCGCATGCTACTGGTGGGTGTTGCTATGGTGACCAGTGAGATATACCTTCTGGAGCGCGTGCTACTATGGTGACCAGTGAGATATACCTGCTGGAGCGCGTGCTACTGGTGGGTGTTGTTATGGTGACCAGTGAGATATACCTGCTGGAGCGCGTGTTACTATGGTGACCAGTGAGATATACCTGCTGGAGCGCGTGCTACTGGTAGGTGTTGTTATGGTGACCAGTGAGATATACCAGCTGGAGCGCGTGCTACAGGTAGGTGTTGTTATGGTGACCAGTGAGATATACCTGCTGGAGCGCGTGCTACAGGTAGGTGTTGTTATGGTGACCAGTGAGATATACCTGCTGGAGCGCGTGCTACAGGTAGGTGTTGTTATGGTGACCAGTGAGATATACCTGCTGGAGCGCGTGCTACTGGTGGGTGTTGTTATGGTGACCAGTGAGATATACCTGCTGGAGCGCGTGCTACTGGTGGGTGTTGTTATGGTGACCAGTGAGATATACCTGCTGGAGCGCGTGCTACTATGGTGACCAGTGAGATATACCTGCTGGAGCGCGTGCTACAGGTGGGTGTTGTTATGGTGACCAGTGAGATATACCAGCTGGAGCGCGTGTTACTGGTGGGTGTTGTTATGGTGACCAGTGAGATATACCTGCTAGAGCGCGTGCTACTATGGTGACCAGTGAGATATACCTGCTGGAGCGCGTGCTACTATGGTGACCAGTGAGATATACCTGCTGGAGCGCGTGCTACTGGTGTGTGTTGTTATGGTGACCAGTGAGATATACCTGCTGGAGCGCGTGCTACTGGTGGGTGTTACTATGGTGACCAGTGAGATATACCTGCTGGAGCGCGTGCTACTGGTGGGTGTTGTTTTGGTGACCAGTGAGATATACCTGCTGGAGCGCGTGCTACTGGTGGGTGTTGTTATGGTGACCAGTAAAATATACCTGATGGAGCGCGTGCTACAGGAGGGTGTTACTATGGTGACCAGTGAGATATACCTGCTGGAGCGCGTGCTACTATGGTGACCAGTGAGATATACCTGCTGGAGCGCGTGCTACAGGTAGGTGTTGTTATGGTGACCAGTGAGATATACCTGCTGGAGCGCGTGATACTGGTGGGTGTTGTTATGGTGACCAGTGAGATATACCTGCTGGAGCGCGTGCTACGGGTGGGTGTTACTATGGTGACCAGTGAGATATACCTGCTGGAGCGCGTGCTACTATGGTAACCGGTAAAATATACCTGCTGGAGCGCGTGCTACGGGTGGGTGTTACTATGGTGACCAGTGAGATATACAAGCTGGAGCGCGTGCTACTATGGTAACCAGTGAGATATACCTGCTGGAGCGCGTGCTACTGGTGGGTGTTGTTATGGTGACCAGTGAGATATACCTGCTGGAGCGCGTGCTACAGGTAGGTGTTGTTATGGTGACCAGTGAGATATACCTGCTGGAGCGCGTGCTACTGGTGGGTGTTGTTATGGTGACCAGTAAAATATACCTGATGGAGCGCGTGCTACAGGAGGGTGTTACTATGGTGACCAGTGAGATATACCTGCTGGAGCGCGTGCTACTATGGTGACCAGTGAGATATACCTGCTGGAGCGCGTGCTACAGGTGGGTGTTGTTATGGTGACCAGTGAGATATACCTGCTGGAGCGCGTGATACTGGTGGGTGTTGTTATGGTGACCAGTGAGATATACCTGCTGGAGCGCGTGCTACTATGGTGACCAGTGAGATATACCTGCTGGAGCGCGTGCTACTATGGTGACCAGTGAGATATACCTGCTGGAGCGCGTGCTACTGGTGTGTGTTGTTATGGTGACCAGTGAGATATACCTGCTGGAGCGCGTGCTACTGGTGGGTGTTACTATGGTGACCAGTGAGATATACCTGCTGGAGCGCGTGCTACTGGTGGGTGTTGTTATGGTGACCAGTGAGATATACCTGCTGGAGCGCGTGCTACTGGTGGGTGTTGTTATGGTGACCAGTAAAATATACCTGATGGAGCGCGTGCTACAGGAGGGTGTTACTATGGTGACCAGTGAGATATACCTGCTGGAGCGCGTGCTACTATGGTGACCAGTGAGATATACCTGCTGGAGCGCGTGCTACAGGTAGGTGTTGTTATGGTGACCAGTGAGATATACCTGCTGGAGCGCGTGATACTGGTGGGTGTTGTTATGGTGACCAGTGAGATATACCTGCTGGAGCGCGTGCTACGGGTGGGTGTTACTATGGTGACCAGTGAGATATACCTGCTGGAGCGCGTGCTACTATGGTAACCGGTAAAATATACCTGCTGGAGCGCGTGCTACGGGTGGGTGTTACTATGGTGACCAGTGAGATATACAAGCTGGAGCGCGTGCTACTGTGGTAACCAGTGAGATATACCTGCTGGAGCGCGTGCTACTGGTGGGTGTTGTTATGGTGACCAGTGAGATATACCTGCTGGAGCGCGTGCTACAGGTAGGTGTTGTTATGGTGACCAGTGAGATATACCTGCTGGAGCGCGTGCTACTGGTGGGTGTTGTTATGGTGACCAGTAAAATATACCTGATGGAGCGCGTGCTACAGGAGGGTGTTACTATGGTGACCAGTGAGATATACCTGCTGGAGCGCGTGCTACTATGGTGACCAGTGAGATATACCTGCTGGAGCGCGTGCTACAGGTAGGTGTTGTTATGGTGACCAGTGAGATATACCTGCTGGAGCGCGTGATACTGGTGGGTGTTGTTATGGTGACCAGTGAGATATACCTGCTGGAGCGCGTGCTACGGGTGGGTGTTACTATGGTGACCAGTGAGATATACCTGCTGGAGCGCGTGCTACTATGGTAACCGGTAAAATATACCTGCTGGAGCGCGTGCTACGGGTGGGTGTTACTATGGTGACCAGTGAGATATACAAGCTGGAGCGCGTGCTACTATGGTAACCAGTGAGATATACCTGCTGGAGCGCGTGCTACTGGTGGGTGTTGTTATGGTGACCAGTGAGATATACCTGCTGGAGCGCGTGCTACAGGTAGGTGTTGTTATGGTGACCAGTGAGATATACCTGCTGGAGCGCGTGCTACTGGTGGGTGTTGTTATGGTGACCAGTGAGATATACCAGCTGGAGCGCGTGCTACTATGGTAACCAGTGAGATATACCTGCTGGAGCGCGTGCTACAGGTAGGTGTTGTTATGGTGACCAGTGAGATATACCTGCTGGAGCGCGTGCTACTGGTGGGTGTTGTTATGGTGACCAGTGAGATATACCTGCTGGAGCGCGTGCTACAGGTAGGTGTTGTTATGGTGACCAGTGAGATATACCAGCTGGAGCGCGTGCTACTATGGTAACCAGTGAGATATACCTGCTGGAGCGCGTGCTACTGGTGGGTGTTGTTATGGTGACCAGTGAGATATACCTGCTGGAGCGCGTGCTACTGGTGGGTGTTGTTATGGTAACCAGTGAGATATACCAGCTGGAGCGCGTGCTACTATGGTAACCAGTGAGATATACCTGCTGGAGCGCGTGCTACTGGTGGGTGTTGTTATGGTGACCAGTGAGATATACCAGCTGGAGTGCGTGCTACTATGGTAACCAGTGAGATATACCTGCTGGAGCGCGTGCTACTGGTGGGTGTTGTTATGGTGACCAGTGAGATATACCTGCTGGAGCGCGTGCTACGGGTGGGTGTTGTTATGGTGACCAGTGAGATATACCTGCTGGAGCGCGTGCTACTGGTGGGTGTTGTTATGGTGACCAGTGAGATATACCTGCTGGAGCGCGTGCTACAGGTGGGTGTTGTTATGGTGACCAGTGAGATATACCTGCTGGAGCGCGTGCTACTGGTGGGTGTTGTTATGGTGACCAGTGAGATATACCTGCTGGAGCGCGTGCTACTGGTGGGTGTTGTTATGGTGACCAGTGAGATATACCAGCTGGAGCGCGTGCTACAGGTGGGTGTTGTTATGGTGACCAGTGAGATATACCTGCTGGAGCGCGTGCTACTGGTGGGTGTTGTTATGGTGACCAGTGAGATATACCTGCTGGAGCGCGTGCTACAGGTGGGTGTTGTTATGGTGACCAGTGAGATATACCTGCTGGAGCGCGTGCTACAGGTGGGTGTTGTTATGGTGACCAGTGTGATATACCTGCTGGAGCGCGTGCTACGGGTGGGTGTTGTTATGGTGACCAGTGAGATATACCTGCTGGAGCGCGTGCTACTGGTGGGTGTTGTTATGGTGACCAGTGAGATATACCTGCTGGAGCGCGTGCTACGGGTGGGTGTTGTTATGGTGACCAGTGAGATATACCAGCTGGAGCGCGTGCTACAGGTAGGTGTTGTTATGGTGACCAGTGAGATATACCAGCTGGAGCGCGTGCTACTGGTGGGTGTTGTTATGGTGACCAGTGAGATATACCAGCTGGAGCGCGTGCTACTATGGTAACCAGTGAGATATACCTGCTGGAGCGCGTGCTACTGGTGGGTGTTGTTATGGTGACCAGTGAGATATACCAGCTGGAGCGCGTGCTACTGGTGGGTGTTGTTATGGTGACCAGTGAGATATACCAGCTGGAGCGCGTGCTACTATGGTAACCAGTGAGATATACCTGCTGGAGCGCGTGCTACGGGTCGGTGTTGTTATGGTGACCAGTGAGATATACCTGCTGGAGCGCGTGCTGCAGGTGGGTGTTGTTATGGTGACCAGTGAGATATACCTGCTGGAGCGCGTGCTACGGGTCGGTGTTGTTATGGTGACCAGTGAGATATACCTGCTGGAGCGCGTGCTACTGGTGGGTGTTGTTATGGTGACCAGTGAGATATACCTGCTGGAGCGCGTGCTACTGGTGGGTTTTGTTATCGTGACCAGTGAGATATACCTGCTGGAGCGCGTGCTACAGGTGGGTGTTGTTATGGAGACCAGTGAGATATACCAGCTGGAGCGCGTGCTACTATGGTGACCAGTGAGATATACCTGCTGGAGCGCGTGCTACTGGTGGGTGTTGTTATGGTGACCAGTGAGATATACCAGCTGGAGGGCATGCTACTGGTGGGTGTTGTTATGGTGACCAGTGAGATATACCAGCTGGAGCGCATGCTACTGGTGGGTGTTGCTATGGTGACCAGTGAAATATACCTGCTGGAGCGCGTGCTACTATGGTGACCAGTGAGATATACCTGCTGGAGCGCATGCTACTGGTGGGTGTTGTTATGGTGACCAGTGAGATATACCTGCTGGAGCGCGTGCTACGGGTCGGTGTTGTTATGGTGACCAGTGAGATATACCTGCTGGAGCGCGTGCTACTGGTGGGTGTTGTTATGGTGACCAGTGAGATATACCTGCTGGAGCGCGTGCTACTGGTGGGTGTTGTTATGGTGACCAGTGAGATATACCTGCTGGAGCGCGTGCTACTGGTGGGTGTTGTTATGGTGACCAGTGAGATATACCTAGTCGCTCTGGATAAGAGCGTCTGCTAAATGACTTAAATGTAAATGTAAAAATACCTGCTGGAGCGCGTGCTACAGGTGGGTGTTGTTATGGTGACCAGTGAGATATACCTGCTGGAGCGCGTGCTACTGGTGTGTGTTGTTATGGTGACCAGTGAGATATACCTGCTGGAGCGCGTGCTACTGGTGGGTGTTGTTATGGTAACCAGTGAGATATACCTGCTGGAGCGCGTGCTACAGGTGGGTGTTACTATGGTGACCAGTGAGATATACCTGCTGGAGCGCGTGCTACAGGAGGGTGTTACTATGGTGACCAGTGAGATATACCTGCTGGAGCTCGTGCTACTATGGTAACCAGTGAGATATACCTGCTGGAGCGCGTGCTACTGGTGGGTGTTGTTATGGTGACCAGTAAAATATACCTGATGGAGCGCGTGCTACAGGAGGGTGTTACTATAGTGACCAGTGAGATATACCTGCTGGAGCGCGTGCTACTATGGTGACCAGTGAGATATACCTGCTGGAGCGCGTGCTACTATGGTGACCAGTGAGATATACCTGCTGGAGCGCGTGCTACTATGGTAACCAGTGAGATATACCTGCTGGAGCGCGTGCTACGGGTGGGTGTTACTATGGTGACCAGTGAGATATACCAGCTGGAGCGCGTGCTGCTGGTGGGTGTTGTTATGGTGACCAGTGAGATATACCAGCTGGAGCGCGTGCTACTATGGTAACCAGTGAGATATACCTGCTGGAGCGCGTGCTACTGGTGGGTGTTGTTATGGTGACCAGTGAGATATACCTGCTGGAGCGCGTGCTACTGGTGGGTGTTGTTATGGTGACCAGTGAGATATACCAGCTGGAGCGCGTGCTGCTGGTGGGTGTTGTTATGGTGACCAGTGAGATATACCTGCTGGAGCGCGTGCTACTGGTGGGTGTTGTTATGGTGACCAGTGAGATATACCAGCTGGAGCGCGTGCTACGGGTCGGTGTTGTTATGGTGACCAGTGAGATATACCAGCTGGAGCGCGTGCTACTGGTGGGTGTTGTTATGGTGACCAGTGAGATATACCTGCTGGAGCGCGTGCTACAGGTGGGTGTTGTTATGGTGACCAGTGAGATATACCTGCTGGAGCGCGTGCTACAGGTAGGTGTTGTTATGGTGACCAGTGAGATATACCTGATGGAGCGTGTGCTACTGGTGGGTGTTGTTATGGTGACCAGTGAGATATACCTGCTGGAGCGCGTGCTACTGGTGGGTGTTGTTATGGTGACCAGTGAGATATACCTGCTGGAGCGCGTGCTACTGGTGGGTGTTGTTATGGTGACCAGTGAGATATACCAGCTGGAGCGCGTGCTACTGGTGGGTGTTGTTATGGTGACCAGTGAGATATACCTGCTGGAGCGCGTGCTACTGGTGGGTGTTGTTATGGTGACCAGTGAGATATACCTGCTGGAGCGCGTGCTACAGGTGGGTGTTGTTATGGTGACCAGTGAGATATACCTGCTGGAGCGCGTGCTACAGGTGGGTGTTGTTATGGTGACCAGTGTGATATACCTGCTGGAGCGCGTGCTACGGGTGGGTGTTGTTATGGTGACCAGTGAGATATACCTGCTGGAGCGCGTGCTACTGGTGGGTGTTGTTATGGTGACCAGTGAGATATACCTGCTGGAGCGCGTGCTACGGGTGGGTGTTGTTATGGTGACCAGTGAGATATACCAGCTGGAGCGCGTGCTACAGGTAGGTGTTGTTATGGTGACCAGTGAGATATACCAGCTGGAGCGCGTGCTACTGGTGGGTGTTGTTATGGTGACCAGTGAGATATACCAGCTGGAGCGCGTGCTACTATGGTAACCAGTGAGATATACCTGCTGGAGCGCGTGCTACTGGTGGGTGTTGTTATGGTGACCAGTGAGATATACCAGCTGGAGCGCGTGCTACTGGTGGGTGTTGTTATGGTGACCAGTGAGATATACCAGCTGGAGCGCGTGCTACTATGGTAACCAGTGAGATATACCTGCTGGAGCGCGTGCTACGGGTCGGTGTTGTTATGGTGACCAGTGAGATATACCTGCTGGAGCGCGTGCTGCAGGTGGGTGTTGTTATGGTGACCAGTGAGATATACCTGCTGGAGCGCGTGCTACGGGTCGGTGTTGTTATGGTGACCAGTGAGATATACCTGCTGGAGCGCGTGCTACTGGTGGGTGTTGTTATGGTGACCAGTGAGATATACCTGCTGGAGCGCGTGCTACTGGTGGGTGTTGTTATCGTGACCAGTGAGATATACCTGCTGGAGCGCGTGCTACAGGTGGGTGTTGTTATGGAGACCAGTGAGATATACCAGCTGGAGCGCGTGCTACTATGGTGACCAGTGAGATATACCTGCTGGAGCGCGTGCTACTGGTGGGTGTTGTTATGGTGACCAGTGAGATATACCAGCTGGAGGGCATGCTACTGGTGGGTGTTGTTATGGTGACCAGTGAGATATACCAGCTGGAGCGCATGCTACTGGTGGGTGTTGCTATGGTGACCAGTGAAATATACCTGCTGGAGCGCGTGCTACTATGGTGACCAGTGAGATATACCTGCTGGAGCGCATGCTACTGGTGGGTGTTGTTATGGTGACCAGTGAGATATACCTGCTGGAGCGCGTGCTACGGGTCGGTGTTGTTATGGTGACCAGTGAGATATACCTGCTGGAGCGCGTGCTACTGGTGGGTGTTGTTATGGTGACCAGTGAGATATACCTGCTGGAGCGCGTGCTACTGGTGGGTGTTGTTATGGTGACCAGTGAGATATACCTGCTGGAGCGCGTGCTACTGGTGGGTGTTGTTATGGTGACCAGTGAGATATACCTGCTGGAGCGCGTGCTACAGGTGGGTGTTGTTATGGTGACCAGTGAGATATACCTGCTGGAGCGCGTGCTACTGGTGTGTGTTGTTATGGTGACCAGTGAGATATACCTGCTGGAGCGCGTGCTACTGGTGGGTGTTGTTATGGTAACCAGTGAGATATACCTGCTGGAGCGCGTGCTACAGGTGGGTGTTACTATGGTGACCAGTGAGATATACCTGCTGGAGCGCGTGCTACAGGAGGGTGTTACTATGGTGACCAGTGAGATATACCTGCTGGAGCTCGTGCTACTATGGTAACCAGTGAGATATACCTGCTGGAGCGCGTGCTACTGGTGGGTGTTGTTATGGTGACCAGTAAAATATACCTGATGGAGCGCGTGCTACAGGAGGGTGTTACTATAGTGACCAGTGAGATATACCTGCTGGAGCGCGTGCTACTATGGTGACCAGTGAGATATACCTGCTGGAGCGCGTGCTACTATGGTGACCAGTGAGATATACCTGCTGGAGCGCGTGCTACTATGGTAACCAGTGAGATATACCTGCTGGAGCGCGTGCTACGGGTGGGTGTTACTATGGTGACCAGTGAGATATACCAGCTGGAGCGCGTGCTGCTGGTGGGTGTTGTTATGGTGACCAGTGAGATATACCAGCTGGAGCGCGTGCTACTATGGTAACCAGTGAGATATACCTGCTGGAGCGCGTGCTACTGGTGGGTGTTGTTATGGTGACCAGTGAGATATACCTGCTGGAGCGCGTGCTACTGGTGGGTGTTGTTATGGTGACCAGTGAGATATACCAGCTGGAGCGCGTGCTGCTGGTGGGTGTTGTTATGGTGACCAGTGAGATATACCTGCTGGAGCGCGTGCTACTGGTGGGTGTTGTTATGGTGACCAGTGAGATATACCAGCTGGAGCGCGTGCTACGGGTCGGTGTTGTTATGGTGACCAGTGAGATATACCAGCTGGAGCGCGTGCTACTGGTGGGTGTTGTTATGGTGACCAGTGAGATATACCTGCTGGAGCGCGTGCTACAGGTGGGTGTTGTTATGGTGACCAGTGAGATATACCTGCTGGAGCGCGTGCTACAGGTAGGTGTTGTTATGGTGACCAGTGAGATATACCTGATGGAGCGTGTGCTACTGGTGGGTGTTGTTATGGTGACCAGTGAGATATACCTGCTGGAGCGCGTGCTACTGGTGGGTGTTGTTATGGTGACCAGTGAGATATACCTGCTGGAGCGCGTGCTACTGGTGGGTGTTGTTATGGTGACCAGTGAGATATACCAGCTGGAGCGCGTGCTACTGGTGGGTGTTGTTATGGTGACCAGTGAGATATACCAGCTGGAGCGTGTGCTGCTGGTGGGTGTTGTTATGGTGACCAGTGAGATATACCTGCTGGAGCGCGTGCTACTGGTGGGTGTTGTTATGGTGACCAGTGAGATATACCAGCTGGAGCGCGTGCTACGGGTCGGTGTTGTTATGGTGACCAGTGAGATATACCTGCTGGAGCGCGTGCTACAGGTGGGTGTTGTTATGGTGACCAGTGAGATATACCTGCTGGAGCGCGTGCTACTGGTGGGTGTTGTTATGGTGACCAGTGAGATATACCTGCTGGAGCGTGTGCTGCTGGTGGGTGTTGTTATGGTGACCAGTGAGATATACCTGCTGGAGCGCGTGCTACTGGTGGGTGTTGTTATGGTGACCAGTGAGATATACCAGCTGGAGCGTGTGCTGCTGGTGGGTGTTGTTATGGTGACCAGTGAGATATACCTGCTGGAGCGCGTGCTACTGGTGGGTGTTGTTATGGTGACCAGTGAGATATACCTGCTGGAGCGCGTGCTACTGGTGGGTGTTGTTATGGTGACCAGTGAGATATACCTGCTGGAGAGCGTGCTACGGGTGGGTGTTGTTATGGTGACCAGTGAGATATACCTGCTGGAGCGCGTGCTACTGGTGGGTGTTGTTATGGTGACCAGTGAGATATACCTGCTGGAGAGCGTGCTACGGGTGGGTGTTGTTATGGTGACCAGTGAGATATACCTGCTGGAGCGCGTGCTACTGGTGGGTGTTGTTATGGTGACCAGTGAGATATACCTGCTGGAGCGCGTGCTACTGGTGGGTGCTACTATGGTGACCAGTGAGATATACCTGCTGGAGCGCGTGCTACTATGGTGACCAGTGAGATATACCTGCTGGAGCGCGTGATACTGGTGGGTGTTGTTATGGTGACCAGTGAGATATACCTGCTGGAGCACGTGCTACTGGTGGGTGTTGTTATGGTGACCAGTGAGATATACCTGCTGGAGCGCGTGCTACAGGTGGGTGTTGTTATGGTGACCAGTGAGATATACCTGCTGGAGCGCGTGCTACGGGTCGGTGTTGTTATGGTGACCAGTGAGATATACCTGCTGGAACGCGTGCTGCTGGTGGGTGTTGTTATGGTGACCAGTGAGATATACCAGCTGGAGCGTGTGCTGCTGGTGGGTGTTGTTATGGTGACCAGTGAGATATACCTGCTGGAGCGCGTGCTACAGGTGGGTGTTGTTATGGTGACCAGTGAGATATACCAGCTGGAGCGCGTGCTACGGGTGGGTGTTGTTATGGTGACCAGTGAGATATACCTGCTGGAGCGCATGCTACTGGTGGGTGTTGTTATGGTGACCAGTGAGATATACCTGCTGGAGCGCGTGCTACTGGTGGGTGTTGTTATGGTGACCAGTGAGATATACCTGCTGGAGCGCGTGCTACTGGTGGGTGTTGTTATGGTGACCAGTGAGATATACCTGCTGGAGCGCGTGCTACTATGGTGACCAGTGAGATATACCTGCTGGAGCGCGTGCTACTATGGTAACCAGTGAGATATACCTGCTGGAGCGCGTGCTACAGGTGGGTGTTGTTATGGTGACCAGTGAGATATACCTGCTGGAGCGCGTGCTACCATGGTGACCAGTGAGATATACCTGCTGGAGCGCGTGCTACTATGGTAACCAGTGAGATATACCTGCTGGAGCGCGTGCTACTGGTGGGTGTTGTTATGGTGACCAGTGAGATATACCAGCTGGAGCGCGTGCTACTGGTGGGTGTTGTTATGGTGACCAGTGAGATATACCAGCTGGAGCGTGTGCTACAGGTGGGTGTTGTTATGGTGACCAGTGAGATATACCTGCTGGAGCGCGTGCTACTGGTGGGTGTTGTTATGGTGACCAGTGAGATATACCTGCTGGAGCGCGTGCTACTGGTGGGTGTTGTTATGGTGACCAGTGAGATATACCAGCTGGAGCGCGTGCTACTATGGTAACCAGTGAGATATACCTGCTGGAGCGCGTGCTATGGGTGGGTGTTGTTATGGTGACCAGTGAGATATACCTGCTGGAGCGCGTGCTACGGGTGGGTGTTGTTATGGTGACCAGTGAGATATACCTGCTGGAGCGCGTGCTACTGGTGGGTGTTACTATGGTGACCAGTGAGATATACCTGCTGGAGCGCGTGCTACTGGTGGGTGTTGTTATGGTGACCAGTGAGATATACCTGCTGGAGCGCGTGCTACCGGTGGGTGTTACTATGGTGACCAGTGAGATATACCTGCTGGAGCTCGTGCTACTGGTGGGTGTTGTTATGGTGACCAGTGAGATATACCTGCTGGAGCGCGTGCTACTGGTGGGTGTTGTTATGGTGACCAGTGAGATATACCAGCTGGAGCGCGTGTTACTGGTGGGTGTTGTTATGGTGACCAGTGAGATATACCAGCTGGAGCGCGTGCTACTGGTGGGTGTTGTTATGGTGACCAGTGAGATATACCTGCTGGAGCGCGTGCTACTGGTGGGTGTTGTTATGGTGACCAGTGAGATATACCTGCTGGAGCGCGTGCTACTATGGTGACCAGTGAGATATACCTGCTGGAGCGCGTGCTACTGGTGGGTGTTGTTATGGTGACCAGTGAGATATACCTGCTGGAGCGCGTGCTACTGGTGGGTGTTGTTATGGTGACCAGTGAGATATACCTGCTGGAGCGCGTGCTACAGGTGGTTGTTGTTATGGTGACCAGTGAGATATACCTGCTGGAGCGCGTGCTACTGGTGGGTGTTGTTATGGTGACCAGTGAGATATACCTGCTGGAGCGCGTGCTACTGGTGGGTGTTGTTATGGTGACCAGTGAGATATACCTGCTGGAGCGCGTGCTACTGGTGGGTGTTGTTATGGTGACCAGTGAGATATACCAGCTGGAGCGTGTGCTGCAGGTGGGTGTTGTTATGGTGACCAGTGAGATATACCTGCTGGAGCGCGTGCTACTGGTGGGTGTTGTTATGGTGACCAGTGAGATAAACCAGCTGGAGCGCGTGCTACTGGTGGGTGTTGTTATGGTGACCAGTGAGATATACCAGCTGGAGCGTGTGCTACTGGTGGGTGTTGTTATGGTGACCAGTGAGATATACCTGCTGGAGCGCGTGCTACTGGTGGGTGTTGTTATGGTGACCAGTGAGATATACCTGCTGGAGCGCGTGCTACTGGTGGGTGTTGTTATGGTGACCAGTGAGATATACCTGCTGGAGCGCGTGTTACTATGGTGACCAGTGAGATATACCAGCTGGAGCGCGTGCTACTGGTGGGTGTTGTTATGGTGACCAGTGAGATATACCTGCTGGAGCGCGTGCTACAGGTAGGTGTTGTTATGGTGACCAGTGAGATATACCAGCTGGAGCGCGTGCTACAGGTAGGTGTTGTTATGGAGACCAGTGAGATATACCTGCTGGAGCGTGTGCTGCTATGGTGACCAGTGAGATATACCTGCTGGAGCGCGTGCTACTGGTAGGTGTTGTTATGGTGACCAGTGAGATATACCTGCTGGAGCGCGTGCTACTGGTGGGTGTTGTTATGGTGACCAGTGAGATATACCTGCTGGAGCGCGTGCTACTGGTGGGTGTTGTTATGGTGACCAGTGAGATATACCAGCTGGAGCGGGTGCTACTGGTGGGTGTTGTTATGGTGACCAGTGAGATATACCAGCTGGAGCGCGTGCTACTGGTGGGTGTTGTTATGGTGACCAGTGAGATATACCAGCTGGAGCGCGTGCTACAGGTGGGTGTTGTTATGGTGACCAGTGAGATATACCTGCTGGAGCGCGTGCTACTGGTGGGTGTTGTTATGGTGACCAGTGAGATACCAGCTGGAGCGCGTGCTACTGGTGGGTGCTACTATGGTGACCAGTGAGATATACCTGCTGGAACGCGTGCTGCTGGTGGGTGTTGTTATGGTGACCAGTGAGATATACCAGCTGGAGCGCGTGCTACGGGTGGGTGTTGTTATGGTGACCAGTGAGATATACCTGCTGGAGCGCATGCTACTGGTGGGTGTTGTTATGGTGACCAGTGAGATATACCTGCTGGAGCGCGTGCTACTATGGTGACCAGTGAGATATACCTGCTGGAGCGCGTGCTACTGGTGGGTGTTGTTATGGTGACCAGTGAGATATACCTGCTGGAGCGCGTGCTACTGGTGGGTGTTGTTATGGTGACCAGTGAGATATACCTGCTGGAGCGCGTGCTACTGGTGGGTGTTGTTATGGTGACCAGTGAGATATACCTGCTGGAGCGCGTGATACTGGTGGGTGTTGTTATGGTGACCATTGAGATATACCTGCTGGAGCGCGTGCTACTGGTGGTGTGTTGTTATGGTGACCAGTGAGATATACCAGCTGGAGCGCGTGCTACTGGTGGTGTGTTGTTATGGTGACCAGTGAGATATACCAGCTGGAGCGCGTGCTACTGGTGGGTGTTGTTATGGTGACCAGTGAGATATACCAGCTGGAGCGCGTGCTACTGGTGGGTGTTGTTATGGTGACCAGTGAGATATACCAGCTGGAGCGCGTGCTACTGGTGGGTGTTGTTATGGTGACCAGTGAGATATACCTGCTTGAGCGTGTGATACTGGTGGGTGTTACTATGGTGACCAGTGAGATATACCTGCTGGAGCGCGTGCTACTGGTGGGTGTTGTTATGGTGACCAGTGAGATATACCAGCTGGAGCGCGTGCTACTGGTGGGTGTTGTTATGGTGACCAGTGAGATATACCTGCTGGAGCGCGTGCTACTGGTGGTGTGTTGTTATGGTGACCAGTGAGATATACCAGCTGGAGCGCGTGCTACTGGTGGTGTGTTGTTATGGTGACCAGTGAGATATACCAGCTGGAGCGCGTGCTACTGTTGGGTGTTGTTATGGTGACCAGTGAGATATACCAGCTGGAGCGCGTGCTACTGGTGGGTGTTGTTATGGTGACCAGTGAGATATACCAGCTGGAGCGCGTGCTACTGGTGGGTGTTGTTATGGTGACCAGTGAGATATACCTGCTTGAGCGTGTGATACTGGTGGGTGTTACTATGGTGACCAGTGAGATATACCTGCTGGAGCGCGTGCTACTGGTGGGTGTTGTTATGGTGACCAGTGAGATATACCAGCTGGAGCGCGTGCTACTGGTGGGTGTTGTTATGGTGACCAGTGAGATATACCTGCTGGAGCGCGTGCTACTGGTGGGTGTTGTTATGGTGACCAGTGAGATATACCAGCTGGAGCGCGTGCTACTGGTGGGTGTTGTTATGGTGACCAGTGAGATATACCTGCTGGAGCGCGTGCTACTGGTGGGTGTTGTTATGGTGACCAGTGAGATATACCTGCTGGAGCGCGTGCTACTGGTGGGTGTTGTTATGGTGACCAGTGAGATATACCTGCTGGAGCGCGTGCTACTGGTGGGTGTTGTTATGGTGACCAGTGAGATATACCTGCTGGAGCGCGTGCTACTGGTGGGTGTTGTTATGGTGACCAGTGAGATATATAGAGAATAGGTTTGGATTTGGGATGCAGATGTTTTTGAATTGGTTTGGAGAGTTTTGTAAAGTAAGATTAGAGACATTAGAGATTATAAATGTCATTGTTATATGTTAGAAACATGTTTTAGGTAGTGAAGGCTCCTCGGAGGAGGACAAATAAAAATAGTAAACATTTAATCAATGCCAAAAGTTTGCAAAGCTGTCATAAAGGCAAAGGGTGCCTACTTGAAAGAATCTCAAATATAAAATACATTTTGATTTGTTTAACACCTTTTTTGGTTACTACATGATTCCATATGTGTTATTTCATAGTCCTGATGTCTTCACTAATATTCTGCAATGTAGAAAATAGTACAAAAAAGAAAAACCCTGGAAGAGTAGCTTTGTACAAACTTTTGACTAGTAGAGTATGTGTTATGGCTCTCTCTCTCTCTCATTCGGACTGCTGCTGTGCGTAAAACACCGTTGATCTTGTGGAGATTATTATGTGTTTTTTATGACTGTATTAATTGTGTATATATACTGTATACTACATATTAATTGCCTAAAAGTTCCAATTAGTGTTTGTTGTTGGAGGGAACAAACGTTACAGTAAATGGTAAGTAGATGAATGCATTTTTCAACTGGTCTGGATCCTGTTCAACAGTAGAGTACTATGTTCAACTGGTCTGGATCCTGTTCAACTGGTCTGGATCCTGTTCAACTGGTCTGGATCCTGTTCAACAGTAGAGTACTATGTTCAACTGGTCTGGATCCTGTTCAACTGGCCTGGATCCTGTTCAACTGGTCTGGATCCTGTTCAACTGGTCTGGATCCTGTTCAACAGTAGAGTACTATGTTCAACTGGTCTGGATCCTGTTCAACTGGTCTGGATCCTGTTCAACTGGTCTGGATCCTGTTCAACAGTAGAGTACTATGTTCAACTGGTCTGGATCCTGTTCAACTGGTCTGGATCCTGTTCAACAGTAGAGTACTATGTTCAACTGGTCTGGATCCTGTTCAACTGGTCTGGATTCTGTTCAACTGGTCTGGATCCTATTCAACTGGCCTGGATCCTGTTCAACAGTAGAGTACTATGTTCAACTGGTCTGGATCCTGTTCAACTGGTCTGGATCCTGTTCAACTGGTCTGGATCCTGTTCAACAGTAGAGTACTATGTTCAACTGGTCTGGATCCTGTTCAACAGTAGAGTACTATGTTCAACTGGTCTGGATCCTGTTCAACTGGCCTGGATCCTGTTCAACTGGTCTGGATCCTGTTCAACTGGTCTGGATCCTGTTCAACAGTAGAGTACTATGTTCAACTGGTCTGGATCCTGTTCAACTGGTCTGGATCCTGTTCAACTGGTCTGGATCCTGTTCAACAGTAGAGTACTATGTTCAACTGGTCTGGATCCTGTTCAACAGTAGAGTACTATGTTCAACTGGTCTGGATCCTGTTCAACTGGTCTGGATCCTGTTCAACTGGTCTGGATCCTGTTCAACAGTAGAGTACTATGTTCAACTGGCCTGGATCCTGTTCAACTGGTCTGGATCCTGTTCAACTGGTCTGGATCCTGTTCAATAGTAGAGTACTATGTTCAACTGGTCTGGATCCTGTTCAACTGGCCTGGATCCTGTTCAACAGTAGAGTACTATGTTCAACTGGTCTGGATCCTGTTCAACTGGTCTGGATCCTGTTCAACTGGTCTGGATCCTATTCAACTGGCCTGGATCCTGTTCAACAGTAGAGTACTATGTTCAACTGGTCTGGATCCTGTTCAACTGGTCTGGATCCTGTTCAACTGGTCTGGATCCTGTTCAACAGTAGAGTACTATGTTCAACTGGTCTGGATCCTGTTCAACTGGTCTGGATCCTGTTCAACAGTAGAGTACTATGTTCAACTGGTCTGGATCCTGTTCAACAGTAGAGTACTATGATCAACTGGTCTGGATCCTGTTCAACTGGTCTGGATCCTGTTCAACAGTAGAGTACTATGTTCAACTGGCCTGGATCCTGTTCAACTGGTCTGGATCCTGTTCAACAGTAGAGTACTATGTTCAACTGGCCTGGATCCTGTTCAACTGGTCTGGATCCTGTTCAACAGTAGAGTACTATGTTCAACTGGTCTGGATCCTGTTCAACAGTAGAGTACTATGTTCAACTGGTCTGGATCCTGTTCAACTGGTCTGGATCCTGTTCAACTGGTCTGGATCCTGTTCAACTGGTCTGGATCCTGTTCAACTGGTCTGGATCCTGTTCAACAGTAGAGTACTATGTTCAACTGGTCTGGATCCTGTTCAACTGGCCTGGATCCTGTTCAACAGTAGAGTACTATGTTCAACTGGTCTGGATCCTGTTCAACAGTAGAGTACTATGTTCAACTGGTCTGGATCCTGTTCAACTGGTCTGGATCCTGTTCAACAGTAGAGTACTATGTTCAACTGGTCTGGATCAGGTTCAACTGGTCTGGATCCTGTTCAACTGGTCTGGATCCTGTTCAACTGGTCTGGATCCTGTTCAACAGTAGAGTACTATGTTCAACTGGTCTGGATCCTGTTCAACTGGTCTGGATCCTGTTCAACAGTAGAGTACTATGTTCAACTGGTCTGGATCCTGTTCAACTGGCCTGGATCCTGTTCAACAGTAGAGTACTATGTTCAACTGGTCTGGATCCTGTTCAACAGTAGAGTACTATGTTCAACTGGTCTGGATCCTGTTCAACTGGTCTGGATCCTGTTCAACTGGTCTGGATCCTGTTCAACTGGTCTGGATCCTGTTCAACAGTAGAGTACTATGTTCAACTGGTCTGGATCCTGTTCAACAGTAGAGTACTATGTTCAACTGGTCTGGATCCTGTTCAACTGGTCTGGATCCTGTTCAACAGTAGAGTACTATGTTCAACTGGTCTGGATCCTGTTCAACTGGTCTGGATCCTGTTCAACAGTAGAGTACTATGTTCAACTGGTCTGGATCCTGTTCAACAGTAGAGTACTATGTTCAACTGGTCTGGATCCTGTTCAACTGGTCTGGATCCTGTTCAACTGGTCTGGATCCTGTTCAACAGTAGAGTACTATGTTCAACTGGTCTGGATCCTGTTCAACTGGTCTGGATCCTGTTCAACAGTAGAGTACTATGTTCAACTGGTCTGGATCCTGTTCAACTGGTCTGGATCCTGTTCAACTGGTCTGGATCCTGTTCAACAGTAGAGTACTATGTTCAACTGGTCTGGATCCTGTTCAACTGGTCTGGATCCTGTTCAACAGTAGAGTACTATGTTCAACTGGTCTGGATCCTGTTCAACTGGTCTGGATCCTGTTCAACTGGTCTGGATCCTATTCAACTGGCCTGGATCCTGTTCAACAGTAGAGTACTATGTTCAACTGGTCTGGATCCTGTTCAACTGGTCTGGATCCTGTTCAACTGGTCTGGATCCTGTTCAACAGTAGAGTACTATGTTCAACTGGTCTGGATCCTGTTCAACTGGTCTGGATCCTGTTCAACAGTAGAGTACTATGTTCAACTGGTCTGGATCCTGTTCAACTGGCCTGGATCCTGTTCAACAGTAGAGTACTATGTTCAACTGGTCTGGATCCTGTTCAACAGTAGAGTACTATGTTCAACTGGTCTGGATCCTGTTCAACTGGTCTGGATCCTGTTCAACAGTAGAGTACTATGTTCAACTGGTCTGGATCCTGTTCAACTGGTCTGGATCCTGTTCAACTGGTCTGGATCCTGTTCAACTGGTCTGGATCCTGTTCAACAGTAGAGTACTATGTTCAACTGGTCTGGATCCTGTTAAACTGGTCTGGATCCTGTTCAACAGTAGAGTACTATGTTCAACTGGTCTGGATCCTGTTCAACTGGCCTGGATCCTGTTCAACAGTAGAGTACTATGTTCAACTGGTCTGGATCCTGTTCAACAGTAGAGTACTATGTTCAACTGGTCTGGATCCTGTTCAACTGGTCTGGATCCTGTTCAACTGGTCTGGATCCTGTTCAACTGGCCTGGATCCTGTTCAACAGTAGAGTACTATGTTCAACTGGTCTGGATCCTGTTCAACAGTAGAGTACTATGTTCAACTGGTCTGGATCCTGTTCAACTGGTCTGGATCCTGTTCAACAGTAGAGTACTATGTTCAACTGGTCTGGATCCTGTTCAACTGGTCTGGATCCTGTTCAACAGTAGAGTACTATGTTCAACTGGTCTGGATCCTGTTCAACAGTAGAGTACTATGTTCAACTGGTCTGGATCCTGTTCAACTGGTCTGGATCCTGTTCAACTGGTCTGGATCCTGTTCAACAGTAGAGTACTATGTTCAACTGGTCTGGATCCTGTTCAACTGGTCTGGATCCTGTTCAACAGTAGAGTACTATGTTCAACTGGTCTGGATCCTGTTCAACTGGTCTGGATCCTGTTCAACTGGTCTGGATCCTGTTCAACAGTAGAGTACTATGTTCAACTGGTCTGGATCCTGTTCAACTGGTCTGGATCCTGTTCAACAGTAGAGTACTATGTTCAACTGGTCTGGATCCTGTTCAACTGGTCTGGATCCTGTTCAACTGGTCTGGATCCTATTCAACTGGCCTGGATCCTGTTCAACAGTAGAGTACTATGTTCAACTGGTCTGGATCCTGTTCAACTGGTCTGGATCCTGTTCAACTGGTCTGGATCCTGTTCAACAGTAGAGTACTATGTTCAACTGGTCTGGATCCTGTTCAACTGGTCTGGATCCTGTTCAACAGTAGAGTACTATGTTCAACTGGTCTGGATCCTGTTCAACAGTAGAGTACTATTTTCAACTGGTCTGGATCCTGTTCAACTGGCCTGGATCCTGTTCAACTGGTCTGGATCCTGTTCAACTGGTCTGGATCCTGTTCAACAGTAGAGTACTATGTTCAACTGGTCTGGATCCTGTTCAACTGGTCTGGATCCTGTTCAACTGGTCTGGATCCTGTTCAACAGTAGAGTACTATGTTCAACTGGTCTGGATCCTGTTCAACAGTAGAGTACTATGTTCAACTGGTCTGGATCCTGTTCAACTGGTCTGGATCCTGTTCAACTGGTCTGGATCCTGTTCAACAGTAGAGTACTATGTTCAACTGGCCTGGATCCTGTTCAACTGGTCTGGATCCTGTTCAACAGTAGAGTACTATGTTCAACTGGTCTGGATCCTGTTCAACTGGTCTGGATCCTGTTCAACTGGTCTGGATCCTGTTCAACAGTAGAGTACTATGTTCAACTGGTCTGGATCCTGTTCAACTGGTCTGGATCCTGTTCAACAGTAGAGTACTATGTTCAACTGGTCTGGATCCTGTTCAACTGGTCTGGATCCTGTTCAACTGGTCTGGGTCCTATTCAACTGGCCTGGATCCTGTTCAACAGTAGAGTACTATGTTCAACTGGTCTGGATCCTGTTCAACTGGTCTGGATCCTGTTCAACTGGTCTGGATCCTGTTCAACAGTAGAGTACTATGTTCAACTGGTCTGGATCCTGTTCAACTGGTCTGGATCCTGTTCAACAGTAGAGTACTATGTTCAACTGGTCTGGATCCTGTTCAACAGTAGAGTACTATGATCAACTGGTCTGGATCCTGTTCAACTGGTCTGGATCCTGTTCAACAGTAGAGTACTATGTTCAACTGGCCTGGATCCTGTCAACTGGTCTGGATCCTGTTCAACAGTAGAGTACTATGTTCAACTGGCCTGGATCCTGTTCAACTGGTCTGGATCCTGTTCAACAGTAGAGTACTATGTTCAACTGGTCTGGATCCTGTTCAACAGTAGAGTACTATGTTCAACTGGTCTGGATCCTGTTCAACTGGTCTGGATCCTGTTCAACTGGTCTGGATCCTGTTCAACTGGTCTGGATCCTGTTCAACTGGTCTGGATCCTGTTCAACAGTAGAGTACTATGTTCAACTGGTCTGGATCCTGTTCAACAGTAGAGTACTATGTTCAACTGGTCTGGATCCTGTTCAACTGGTCTGGATCCTGTTCAACTGGTCTGGATCCTGTTCAACTGGCCTGGATCCTGTTCAACAGTAGAGTACTATGTTCAACTGGTCTGGATCCTGTTCAACAGTAGAGTACTATGTTCAACTGGTCTGGATCCTGTTCAACTGGTCTGGATCCTGTTCAACAGTAGAGTACTATGTTCAACTGGTCTGGATCCTGTTCAACTGGTCTGGATCCTGTTCAACAGTAGAGTACTATGTTCAACTGGTCTGGATCCTGTTCAACAGTAGAGTACTATGTTCAACTGGTCTGGATCCTGTTCAACTGGTCTGGATCCTGTTCAACTGGTCTGGATCCTGTTCAACAGTAGAGTACTATGTTCAACTGGTCTGGATCCTGTTCAACTGGTCTGGATCCTGTTCAACAGTAGAGTACTATGTTCAACTGGTCTGGATCCTGTTCAACTGGTCTGGATCCTGTTCAACTGGTCTGGATCCTGTTCAACAGTAGAGTACTATGTTCAACTGGTTTGGTTCCTGTTCAACTGGTCTGGATCCTGTTCAACAGTAGAGTACTATGTTCAACTGGTCTGGATCCTGTTCAACTGGTCTGGATCCTGTTCAACTGGTCTGGATCCTATTCAACTGGCCTGGATCCTGTTCAACAGTAGAGTACTATGTTCAACTGGTCTGGATCCTGTTCAACTGGTCTGGATCCTGTTCAACTGGTCTGGATCCTGTTCAACAGTAGAGTACTATGTTCAACTGGTCTGGATCCTGTTCAACTGGTCTGGATCCTGTTCAACAGTAGAGTACTATGTTCAACTGGTCTGGATCCTGTTCAACAGTAGAGTACTATTTTCAACTGGTCTGGATCCTGTTCAACTGGCCTGGATCCTGTTCAACTGGTCTGGATCCTGTTCAACTGGTCTGGATCCTGTTCAACAGTAGAGTACTATGTTCAACTGGTCTGGATCCTGTTCAACTGGTCTGGATCCTGTTCAACTGGTCTGGATCCTGTTCAACAGTAGAGGACTATGTTCAACTGGTCTGGATCCTGTTCAACAGTAGAGTACTATGTTCAACTGGTCTGGATCCTGTTCAACTGGTCTGGATCCTGTTCAACTGGTCTGGATCCTGTTCAACAGTAGAGTACTATGTTCAACTGGCCTGGATCCTGTTCAACTGGTCTGGATCCTGTTCAACAGTAGAGTACTATGTTCAACTGGTCTGGATCCTGTTCAACTGGTCTGGATCCTGTTCAACTGGTCTGGATCCTGTTCAACAGTAGAGTACTATGTTCAACTGGTCTGGATCCTGTTCAACTGGTCTGGATCCTGTTCAACAGTAGAGTACTATGTTCAACTGGTCTGGATCCTGTTCAACTGGTCTGGATCCTGTTCAACTGGTCTGGGTCCTATTCAACTGGCCTGGATCCTGTTCAACAGTAGAGTACTATGTTCAACTGGTCTGGATCCTGTTCAACTGGTCTGGATCCTGTTCAACTGGTCTGGATCCTGTTCAACAGTAGAGTACTATGTTCAACTGGTCTGGATCCTGTTCAACTGGTCTGGATCCTGTTCAACAGTAGAGTACTATGTTCAACTGGTCTGGATCCTGTTCAACAGTAGAGTACTATGATCAACTGGTCTGGATCATGTTCAACTGGTCTGGATCCTGTTCAACAGTAGAGTACTATGTTCAACTGGCCTGGATCCTGTTCAACTGGTCTGGATCCTGTTCAACAGTAGAGTACTATGTTCAACTGGCCTGGATCCTGTTCAACTGGTCTGGATCCTGTTCAACAGTAGAGTACTATGTTCAACTGGTCTGGATCCTGTTCAACTGGTCTGGATCCTGTTCAACAGTAGAGTACTATGTTCAACTGGTCTGGATCCTGTTCAACTGGTCTGGATCCTGTTCAACTGGTCTGGATCCTGTTCAACTGGTCTGGATCCTGTTCAACTGGTCTGGATCCTGTTCAACAGTAGAGTACTATGTTCAACTGGTCTGGATCCTGTTCAACAGTAGAGTACTATGTTCAACTGGTCTGGATCCTGTTCAACTGGTCTGGATCCTGTTCAACAGTAGAGTACTATGTTCAACTGGTCTGGATCCTGTTCAACTGGTCTGGATCCTGTTCAACTGGCCTGGATCCTGTTCAACAGTAGAGTACTATGTTCAACTGGTCTGGATCCTGTTCAACTGGTCTGGATCCTGTTCAACAGTAGAGTACTATGTTCAACTGGTCTGGATCCTGTTCAACTGGTCTGGATCCTGTTCAACTGGTCTGGATCCTGTTCAACTGGTCTGGATCCTGTTCAACAGTGGAGTACTATGTTCAACTGGTCTGGATCCTGTTCAACAGTAGAGTACTATGTTCAACTGGCCTGGATCCTGTTCAACTGGTCTGGATCCTGTTCAACTGGTCTGGATCCTGTTCAACTGGTCTGGATCCTGTTCAACTGGTCTGGATCCTGTTCAAATGGTCTGGATCCTGTTCAACTGGTCTGGATCCTGTTCAACAGTAGAGTACTATGTTCAGCTGGTCTGGATCCTGTTCAACTGGTGTGGATCCTGTTCAACTGGTCTGGATCCTGTTCAACTGGTCTGGATCCTGTTCAACTGGCCTGGATCCTGTTCAACTGGTCTGGATCCTGTTCAACTGGTCTGGATCCTGTTCAACTGGTCTGGATCCTGTTCAACATTAGAGTACTATGTTCAACTGGTCTGGATCCTGTTCAACTGGTCTGGATCCTGTCCAACTGGTCTGGATCCTGTTCAACTGGTCTGGATCCTGTTCAACAGTAGAGTACTATGTTCAACTGGTCTGGATCCTGTTCAACTGGTCTGGATCATGTTCAACAGTAGAGTACTATGTTCAACTGTTCTGGATCCTGTTCAACTGGTCTGGATCCTGTTCAACATTAGAGTACTATGTTCAACTGGTCTGGATCCTGTTCAACTGGTCTGGATCCTGTTCAACTGGTCTGGATCCTGTTCAACTGGCCTGGATCCTGTTCAACTGGTCTGGGTCCTGTTCAACAGTAGAGTACTATGTTCAACTGGTCTGGATCCTGTTCAACAGTAGAGTACTATGTTCAACTGGTCTGGATCCTGTTCAACAGTAGAGCACTATGTTGAACTGGTCTGGATCCTGTTCAACTGGCCTGGATCCTGTTCAACAGTAGAGTACTATGTTCAACTGGTCTGGATCCTGTTCAACAGTAGAGTACTATGTTCAACTGGTCTGGATCCTGTTCAACGGGTTGGATCCTGTTCAACAGTAGGGTACTATGTTCAACTGGTCTGGATCCTGTTCAACTGGTCTGGATCCTGTTCAACTGGTCTGGATCCTGTTCAACAGTAGAGTACTATGTTCAAATGGCCTGGATCCTGTTCAACAGTAGAGTACTATGTTCAACTGGCCTGGATCCTGTTCAACTGGTCTGGATCCTGTTCAACAGTAGAGTACTATGTTCAACTGGCCTGGATCCTGTTCAACAGTAGAGTACTATGTTCAACTGGCCTGGATCCTGTTCAACTGGTCTGGATCCTGTTCAACTGGTCTGGATCCTGTTCAACAGTAGAGTACTATGTTCAACTGGTCTGGATCCTGTTCAACAGTAGAGTACTATGTTCAACTGGTCTGGATCCTGTTCAACTGGTCTGGATCCTGTTCAACTGGTCTGGATCCTGTTCAACTGGCCTGGATCCTGTTCAACTGGTCTGGATCCTGTTCAACAGTAGAGTACTATGTTACACTGGTCTGGATCCTGTTCAACTGGTCTGGATCCTGTTCAACTGGTGTGGATCCTGTTCAACTGGTCTGGATCCTGTTCAACAGTAGAGTACTATGTTCAACTGGTCTGGATCCTGTTCAACAGTAGAGTACTATGTTCAACTGGTCTGGATCCTGTTCAACTGGTGTGGATCCTGTTCAACTGGTCTGGATCCTGTTCAACTGGTCTGGATCCTGTTCAACTGGCCTGGATCCTGTTCAACTGGTCTAGATCCTGTTCAACATTAGAGTACTATGTTCAACTGGTCTGGATCCTGTTCAACTGGTCTGGATCCTGTTCAACTGGTCTGGATCCTGTTCAACTGGTCTGGATCCTGTTCAACAGTAGAGTACTATGTTCAACTGGTCTGGATCCTGTTCAACTGGTCTGGATCCTGTTCAACAGTAGAGTACTATGTTCAACTGGTCTGGATCCTGTTCAACTGGTCTGGATCCTGTTCAACAGTAGAGTACTATGTTCAACTGGTCTGGATCCTGTTCAACTGGTCTGGATCCTGTTCAACAGTAGAGTACTATGTTCAACTGGTCTGGATCCTGTTCAACTGGTCTGGATCCTGTTCAACTGGTCTGGATCCTGTTCAACAGTAGAGTACTATGTTCAACTGGCCTGGATCCTGTTCAACTGGTCTGGATCCTGTTCAACAGTAGAGTACTATGTTCAACTGGCCTGGATCCTGTTCAACAGTGGAGTACTATGTTCAACTGGCCTGGATCCTGTTCAACTGGCCTGGATCCTGTTCAACTGGTCTGGATCCTGTTCAACAGTAGAGTACTATGTTCAACTGGCCTGGATCCTGTTCAACTGGTCTGGATCCTGTTCAACTGGTGTGGATCCTGTTCAACTGGTCTGGATCCTGTTCAACAGTAGAGTACTATGTTCAACTGGTCTGGATCCTGTTCAACAGTAGAGTACTATGTTCAACTGGTCTGGATCCTGTTCAACTGGTCTGGATCCTGTTCAACTGGTCTGGATCCTGTTCAACTGGTCTGGATCCTGTTCAACTGGTCTGGATCCTGTTCAACAGTAGAGTACTATGTTCAACTGGTCTGGATCCTGTTCAACAGTAGAGTACTATGTTCAACTGGTCTGGATCCTGTTCAACTGGTCTGGATCCTGTTCAAAAGTAGAGTACTATGTTCAACTGGTCTGGATCCTGTTCAACTGGTCTGGATCCTGTTCAACTGGCCTGGATCCTGTTCAACAGTAGAGTACTATGTTCAACTGGTCTGGATCCTGTTCAACTGGTCTGGATCCTGTTCAACAGTAGAGTACTATGTTCAACTGGTCTGGATCCTGTTCAACTGGTCTGGATCCTGTTCAACTGGTCTGGATCCTGTTCAACTGGTCTGGATCCTGTTCAACAGTGGAGTACTATGTTCAACTGGTCTGGATCCTGTTCAACAGTAGAGTACTATGTTCAACTGGCCTGGATCCTGTTCAACTGGTCTGGATCCTGTTCAACTGGTCTGGATCCTGTTCAACAGTAGAGTACTATGTTCAACTGGTCTGGATCCTGTTCAACTGGTCTGGATCCTGTTCAACTGGTCTGGATCCTGTTCAACTGGTCTGGATCCTGTTCAAATGGTCTGGATCCTGTTCAACTGGTCTGGATCCTGTTCAACAGTAGAGTACTATGTTCAGCTGGTCTGGATCCTGTTCAACTGGTGTGGATCCTGTTCAACTGGCCTGGATCCTGTTCAACTGGTCTGGATCCTGTTCAACTGGCCTGGATCCTGTTCAACTGGTCTGGATCCTGTTCAACTGGTCTGGATCCTGTTCAACTGGTCTGGATCCTGTTCAACATTAGAGTACTATGTTCAACTGGTCTGGATCCTGTTCAACTGGTCTGGATCCTGTCCAACTGGTCTGGATCCTGTTCAACTGGTCTGGATCCTGTTCAACAGTAGAGTACTATGTTCAACTGGTCTGGATCCTGTTCAACTGGTCTGGATCATGTTCAACAGTAGAGTACTATGTTCAGCTGTTCTGGATCCTGTTCAACTGGTCTGGATCCTGTTCAACAGTAGAGTACTATGTTCAACTGGTCTGGATCCTGTTCAACTGGTCTGGATCCTGTTCAACTGGTCTGGATCCTGTTCAACTGGCCTGGATCCTGTTCTACTGGTCTGGGTCCTGTTCAACAGTAGAGTACTATGTTCAACTGGTCTGGATCCTGTTCAACAGTAGAGTACTATGTTCAACTGGTCTGGATCCTGTTCAACAGTAGAGCACTATGTTGAACTGGTCTAAATCCTGTTCAACTGGCCTGGATCCTGTTCAACAGTAGAGTACTATGTTCAACTGGTCTGGATCCTGTTCAACAGTAGAGTACTATGTTCAACTGGTCTGGATCCTGTTCAACGGGTTGGATCCTGTTCAACAGTAGGGTACTATGTTCAACTGGTCTGGATCCTGTTCAACTGGTCTGGATCCTGTTCAACTGGTCTGGATCCTGTTCAACAGTAGAGTACTATGTTCAAATGGCCTGGATCCTGTTCAACAGTAGAGTACTATGTTCAACTGGCCTGGATCCTGTTCAACTGGTCTGGATCCTGTTCAACAGTAGAGTACTATGTTCAACTGGCCTGGATCCTGTTCAACAGTAGAGTACTATGTTCAACTGGCCTGGATCCTGTTCAACTGGTCTGGATCCTGTTCAACTGGTCTGGATCCTGTTCAACAGTAGAGTACTATGTTCAACTGGTCTGGATCCTGTTCAACAGTAGAGTACTATGTTCAACTGGTCTGGATCCTGTTCAACTGGTCTGGATCCTGTTCAACTGGTCTGGATCCTGTTCAACTGGCCTGGATCCTGTTCAACTGGTCTGGATCCTGTTCAACAGTAGAGTACTATGTTCAACTGGTCTGGATCCTGTTCAACTGGTCTGGATCCTGTTCAACTGGTGTGGATCCTGTTCAACTGGTCTGGATCCTGTTCAACAGTAGAGTACTATGTTCAACTGGTCTGGATCCTGTTCAACAGTAGAGTACTATGTTCAACTGGTCTGGATCCTGTTCAACTGGTGTGGATCCTGTTCAACTGGCCTGGATCCTGTTCAACTGGTCTGGATCCTGTTCAACTGGCCTGGATCCTGTTCAACTGGTCTAGATCCTGTTCAACATTAGAGTACTATGTTCAACTGGTCTGGATCCTGTTCAACTGGTCTGGATCCTGTTCAACTGGTCTGGATCCTGTTCAACTGGTCTGGATCCTGTTCAACAGTAGAGTACTATGTTCAACTGGTCTGGATCCTGTTCAACTGGTCTGGATCCTGTTCAACAGTAGAGTACTATGTTCAACTGGTCTGGATCCTGTTCAACTGGTCTGGATCCTGTTCAACAGTAGAGTACTATGTTCAACTGGTCTGGATCCTGTTCAACTGGTCTGGATCCTGTTCAACAGTAGAGTACTATGTTCAACTGGTCTGGATCCTGTTCAACTGGTCTGGATCCTGTTCAACTGGTCTGGATCCATTTCAACAGTAGAGTACTATGTTCAACTGGCCTGGATCCTGTTCAACTGGTCTGGATCCTGTTCAACAGTAGAGTACTATGTTCAACTGGCCTGGATCCTGTTCAACAGTGGAGTACTATGTTCAACTGGCCTGGATCCTGTTCAACTGGCCTGGATCCTGTTCAACTGGTCTGGATCCTGTTCAACAGTAGAGTACTATGTTCAACTGGCCTGGATCCTGTTCAACTGGTCTGGATCCTGTTCAACTGGTGTGGATCCTGTTCAACTGGTCTGGATCCTGTTCAACAGTAGAGTACTATGTTCAACTGGTCTGGATCCTGTTCAACAGTAGAGTACTATGTTCAACTGGTCTGGATCCTGTTCAACTGGTGTGGATCCTGTTCAACTGGTCTGGATCCTGTTCAACTGGTCTGGATCCTGTTCAACTGGCCTGGATCCTGGGCAACTGGTCTGGATCCTGTTCAACATTAGAGTACTATGTTCAACTGGTCTGGATCCTGTTCAACTGGTCTGGATCCTTTTCAACTGGTCTGGATCCTGTTCAACTGGTCTGGATCCTGTTCAACAGTAGAGTACTATGTTCAACTGGTCTGGATCCTGTTCAACTGGTCTGGATCCTGTTCAACAGTAGAGTACTATGTTCAACTGGTCTGGATCCTGTTCAACTGGTCTGGATCCTGTTCAACTGGTCTGGATCCTGTTCAACAGTAGAGTACTATGTTCAACTGGCCTGGATCCTGTTCAACTGGTCTGGATCCTGTTCAACAGTAGAGTACTATGTTCAACTGGCCTGGATCCTGTTCAACTGGCCTGGATCCTGTTCAACTGGTCTGGATCCTGTTCAACAGTAGAGTACTATGTTCAACTGGTCTGGATCCTGTTCAACTGGTGTGGATCCTGTTCAACTGGTCTGGATCCTGTTCAACTGGTCTGGATCCTGTTCAACTGGCCTGGATCCTGTTCAACTGGTCTGGATCCTGTTCAACATTAGAGTACTATGTTCAACTGGTCTGGATCCTGTTCAACTGGTCTGGATCCTTTTCAACTGGTCTGGATCCTGTTCAACTGGTCTGGATCCTGTTCAACAGTAGAGTACTATGTTCAACTGGTCTGGATCCTGTTCAACTGGTCTGGATCCTGTTCAACAGTAGAGTACTATGTTCAACTGGTCTGGATCCTGTTCAACTGGTCTGGATCCTGTTCAACTGGTCTGGATCCTGTTCAACAGTAGAGTACTATGTTCAACTGGCCTGGATCCTGTTCAACTGGTCTGGATCCTGTTCAACAGTAGAGTACTATGTTCAACTGGCCTGGATCCTGTTCAACTGGCCTGGATCCTGTTCAACTGGTCTGGATCCTGTTCAACAGTAGAGTACTATGTTCAACTGGCCTGGATCCTGTTCAACTGGTCTGGATCCTGTTCAACTGGCCTGGATCCTGTTAAACAGTAGAGTACTATGTTCAACTGGTCTGGATCCTGTTCAACAGTAGAGTACTATGTTCAACTGGTCTGGATCCTGTTCAACTGGTCTGGATCCTGTTCAACTGGTCTGGATCCTGTTCAACAGTAGAGTACTATGTTCAACTGGTCTGGATCCTGTTCAACTGGTCTGGATCCTGTTCAACTGGTCTGGATCCTGTTCAACAGTAGAGTACTATGTTCAACTGGCCTGGATCCTGTTCAACAGAAGAGTACTATGTTCAACTGGTCTGGATCCTGTTCAACTGGCCTGGATCCTGTTGAACAGTAGAGTACTATGTTCAACTGGTCTGGATCCTGTTCAACTGGTCTGGATCCTGTTCAACTGGTTTGGATCCTGTTCAACTGGCCTGGATCCTGTTCAACTGGCCTGGATCCTGTTCAACAGTAGAGTACTATGTTCAACTGGTCTGGATCCTGTTCAACTGGTCTGGATCCTGTTCAACTGGTGTGGATCCTGTTAAACTGGTCTGGATCCTGTTCAACAGTAGAGTACTATGTTCAACTGGCCTGGATCCTGTTCAACTGGTCTGGATCCTGTTCAACAGTAGAGTACTATTTTCAACTGGTCTGGATCCTGTTCAACTGGCCTGGATCCTGTTCAACAGTAGAGTACTATGTTCAACTGGCCTGGATCCTGTTCAACTGGTCTGGATCCTGTTCAACAGTAGAGTACTATGTTCAACTGGTCTGGATCCTGTTCAACTGGTCTGGATCCTGTTCAACTGGTCTGGATCCTGTTCAACAGTAGAGTACTATGTTCAACTGGTCTGGATCCTGTTCAACTGGTCTGGATCCTGTTCAACTGGTCTGGATCCTGTTCAACAGTAGAGTACTATGTTCAACTGGTCTGGATCCTGTTCAACAGTAGAGTACTATGTTCAACTGGTCTGGATCCTGTTCAACTGGTCTGGATCCTGTTCAACTGGTCTGGATCCTGTTCAACAGTAGAGTACTATGTTCAACTGGCCTGGATCCTGTTCAACTGGTCTGGATCCTGTTCAACAGTAGAGTACTATGTTCAACTGGTCTGGATCCTGTTCAACTGGTCTGGATCCTGTTCAACTGGTCTGGATCCTGTTCAACAGTAGAGTACTATGTTCAACTGGTCTGGATCCTGTTCAACTGGTCTGGATCCTGTTCAACAGTAGAGTACTATGTTCAACTGGTCTGGATCCTGTTCAACTGGTCTGGATCCTGTTCAACTGGTCTGGGTCCTATTCAACTGGCCTGGATCCTGTTCAACAGTAGAGTACTATGTTCAACTGGTCTGGATCCTGTTCAACTGGTCTGGATCCTGTTCAACAGTAGAGTACTATGTTCAACTGGTCTGGATCCTGTTCAACTGGTCTGGATCCTGTTCAACTGGTCTGGATCCTGTTCAACTGGTCTGGATCCTGTTCAACAGTGGAGTACTATGTTCAACTGGTCTGGATCCTGTTCAACAGTAGAGTACTATGTTCAACTGGCCTGGATCCTGTTCAACTGGTCTGGATCCTGTTCAACTGGTCTGGATCCTGTTCAACAGTAGAGTACTATGTTCAACTGGTCTGGATCCTGTTCAACTGGTCTGGATCCTGTTCAACTGGTCTGGATCCTGTTCAACTGGTCTGGATCCTGTTCAAATGGTCTGGATCCTGTTCAACTGGTCTGGATCCTGTTCAACAGTAGAGTACTATGTTCAGCTGGTCTGGATCCTGTTCAACTGGTGTGGATCCTGTTCAACTGGTCTGGATCCTGTTCAACTGGTCTGGATCCTGTTCAACTGGCCTGGATCCTGTTCAACTGGTCTGGATCCTGTTCAACTGGTCTGGATCCTGTTCAACATTAGAGTACTATGTTCAACTGGTCTGGATCCTGTTCAACTGGTCTGGATCCTGTCCAACTGGTCTGGATCCTGTTAAACTGGTCTGGATCCTGTTCAACAGTAGAGTACTATGTTCAACTGGTCTGGATCCTGTTCAACTGGTCTGGATCATGTTCAACAGTAGAGTACTATGTTCAACTGTTCTGGATCCTGTTCAACTGGTCTGGATCCTGTTCAACAGTAGAGTACTATGTTCAACTGGTCTGGATCCTGTTCAACTGGTCTGGATCCTGTTCAACTGGTCTGGATCCTGTTCAACTGGCCTGGATCCTGTTCAACTGGTCTGGGTCCTGTTCAACAGTAGAGTACTATGTTCAACTGGTCTGGATCCTGTTCAACAGTAGAGTACTATGTTCAACTGGTCTGGATCCTGTTCAACAGTAGAGCACTATGTTGAACTGGTCTGGATCCTGTTCAACTGGCCTGGATCCTGTTCAACAGTAGAGTACTATGTTCAACTGGTCTGGATCCTGTTCAACAGTAGAGTACTATGTTCAACTGGTCTGGATCCTGTTCAACGGGTTGGATCCTGTTCAACAGTAGGGTACTATGTTCAACTGGTCTGGATCCTGTTCAACTGGTCTGGATCCTGTTCAACTGGTCTGGATCCTGTTCAACAGTAGAGTACTATGTTCAAATGGCCTGGATCCTGTTCAACAGTAGAGTACTATGTTCAACTGGCCTGGATCCTGTTCAACTGGTCTGGATCCTGTTCAACAGTAGAGTACTATGTTCAACTGGTCTGGATCCTGTTCAACAGTAGAGTACTATGTTCAACTGGTCTGGATCCTGTTCAACTGGTCTGGATCCTGTTCAACTGGTCTGGATCCTGTTCAACTGGCCTGGATCCTGTTCAACTGGTCTGGATCCTGTTCAACAGTAGAGTACTATGTTCAACTGGTCTGGATCCTGTTCAACTGGTCTGGATCCTGTTCAACTGGTGTGGATCCTGTTCAACTGGTCTGGATCCTGTTCAACAGTAGAGTACTATGTTCAACTGGTCTGGATCCTGTTCAACAGTAGAGTACTATGTTCAACTGGTCTGGATCCTGTTCAACTGGTGTGGATCCTGTTCAACTGGTCTGGATCCTGTTCAACTGGTCTGGATCCTGTTCAACTGGCCTGGATCCTGTTCAACTGGTCTAGATCCTGTTCAACATTAGAGTACTATGTTCAACTGGTCTGGATCCTGTTCAACTGGTCTGGATCCTGTTCAACTGGTCTGGATCCTGTTCAACTGGTCTGGATCCTGTTCAACAGTAGAGTACTATGTTCAACTGGTCTGGATCCTGTTCAACTGGTCTGGATCCTGTTCAACAGTAGAGTACTATGTTCAACTGGTCTGGATCCTGTTCAACTGGTCTGGATCCTGTTCAACAGTAGAGTACTATGTTCAACTGGTCTGGATCCTGTTCAACTGGTCTGGATCCTGTTCAACAGTAGAGTACTATGTTCAACTGGTCTGGATCCTGTTCAACTGGTCTGGATCCTGTTCAACTGGTCTGGATCCTGTTCAACAGTAGAGTACTATGTTCAACTGGCCTGGATCCTGTTCAACTGGTCTGGATCCTGTTCAACAGTAGAGTACTATGTTCAACTGGCCTGGATCCTGTTCAACAGTGGAGTACTATGTTCAACTGGCCTGGATCCTGTTCAACTGGCCTGGATCCTGTTCAACTGGTCTGGATCCTGTTCAACAGTAGAGTACTATGTTCAACTGGCCTGGATCCTGTTCAACTGGTCTGGATCCTGTTCAACTGGTGTGGATCCTGTTCAGCTGGTCTGGATCCTGTTCAACAGTAGAGTACTATGTTCAACTGGTCTGGATCCTGTTCAACAGTAGAGTACTATGTTCAACTGGTCTGGATCCTGTTCAACTGGTGTGGATCCTGTTCAACTGGTCTGGATCCTGTTCAACTGGTCTGGATCCTGTTCAACTGGCCTGGATCCTGTTCAACTGGTCTGGATCCTGTTCAACATTAGAGTACTATGTTCAACTGGTCTGGATCCTGTTCAACTGGTCTGGATCCTTTTCAACTGGTCTGGATCCTGTTCAACTGGTCTGGATCCTGTTCAACAGTAGAGTACTATGTTCAACTGGTCTGGATCCTGTTCAACTGGTCTGGATCCTGTTCAACAGTAGAGTACTATGTTCAACTGGTCTGGATCCTGTTCAACTGGTCTGGATCCTGTTCAACTGGTCTGGATCCTGTTCAACAGTAGAGTACTATGTTCAACTGGCCTGGATCCTGTTCAACTGGTCTGGATCCTGTTCAATTGTAGAGTACTATGTTCAACTGGCCTGGATCCTGTTCAACTGGCCTGGATCCTGTTCAACTGGTCTGGATCCTGTTCAACAGTAGAGTACTATGTTCAACTGGTCTGGATCCTGTTCAACTGGTGTGGATCCTGTTCAACTGGTCTGGATCCTGTTCAACTGGTCTGGATCCTGTTCAACTGGCCTGGATCCTGTTCAACTGGTCTGGATCCTGTTCAACATTAGAGTACTATGTTCAACTGGTCTGGATCCTGTTCAACTGGTCTGGATCCTTTTCAACTGGTCTGGATCCTGTTCAACTGGTCTGGATCCTGTTCAACAGTAGAGTACTATGTTCAACTGGTCTGGATCCTGTTCAACTGGTCTGGATCCTGTTCAACAGTAGAGTACTATGTTCAACTGGTCTGGCTCCTGTTCAACTGGTCTGGATCCTGTTCAACTGGTCTGGATCCTGTTCAACAGTAGAGTACTATGTTCAACTGGCCTGGATCCTGTTCAACTGGTCTGGATCCTGTTCAACAGTAGAGTACTATGTTCAACTGGCCTGGATCCTGTTCAACTGGCCTGGATCCTGTTCAACTGGTCTGGATCCTGTTCAACAGTAGAGTACTATGTTCAACTGGCCTGGATCCTGTTCAACTGGTCTGGATCCTGTTCAACTGGCCTGGATCCTGTTAAACAGTAGAGTACTATGTTCAACTGGTCTGGATCCTGTTCAACAGTAGAGTACTATGTTCAACTGGTCTGGATCCTGTTCAACTGGTCTGGATCCTGTTCAACTGGTCTGGATCCTGTTCAACAGTAGAGTACTATGTTCAACTGGTCTGGATCCTGTTCAACTGGTCTGGATCCTGTTCAACTGGTCTGGATCCTGTTCAACAGTAGAGTACTATGTTCAACTGGCCTGGATCCTGTTCAACAGAAGAGTACTATGTTCAACTGGTCTGGATCCTGTTCAACTGGCCTGGATCCTGTTGAACAGTAGAGTACTATGTTCAACTGGTCTGGATCCTGTTCAACTGGTCTGGATCCTGTTCAACTGGTTTGGATCCTGTTCAACTGGCCTGGATCCTGTTCAACTGGTCTGGATCCTGTTCAACAGTAGAGTACTATGTTCAACTGGTCTGGATCCTGTTCAACTGGTCTGGATCCTGTTCAACTGGTGTGGATCCTGTTAAACTGGTCTGGATCCTGTTCAACAGTAGAGTACTATGTTCAACTGGCCTGGATCCTGTTCAACTGGTCTGGATCCTGTTCAACAGTAGAGTACTATTTTCAACTGGTCTGGATCCTGTTCAACTGGCCTGGATCCTGTTCAACAGTAGAGTACTATGTTCAACTGGCCTGGATCCTGTTCAACTGGTCTGGATCCTGTTCAACAGTAGAGTACTATGTTCAACTGGTCTGGATCCTGTTCAACTGGTCTGGATCCTGTTCAACTGGTCTGGATCCTGTTCAACTGGTCTGGATCCTGTTCAACAGTAGAGTACTATGTTCAACTGGTCTGGATCCTGTTCAACAGTAGAGTACTATGTTCAACTGGTCTGGATCCTGTTCAACTGGTGTGGATCCTGTTCAACTGGTCTGGATCATGTTCAACAGTAGAGTACTATGTTCAACTGTTCTGGATCCTGTTCAACTGGTCTGGATCCTGTTCAACAGTAGAGTACTATGTTCAACTGGTCTGGATCCTGTTCAACTGGTCTGGATCCTGTTCAACTGGTCTGGATCCTGTTCAACTGGCCTGGATCCTGTTCAACTGGTCTGGGTCCTGTTCAACAGTAGAGTACTATGTTCAACTGGTCTGGATCCTGTTCAACAGTAGAGTACTATGTTCAACTGGTCTGGATCCTGTTCAACAGTAGAGCACTATGTTGAACTGGTCTGGATCCTGTTCAACTGGCCTGGATCCTGTTCAACAGTAGAGTACTATGTTCAACTGGTCTGGATCCTGTTCAACAGTAGAGTACTATGTTCAACTGGTCTGGATCCTGTTCAACGGGTTGGATCCTGTTCAACAGTAGGGTACTATGTTCAACTGGTCTGGATCCTGTTCAACTGGTCTGGATCCTGTTCAACCGGTGTGGATCCTGTTCAACTGGTCTGGATCCTGTTCAACAGTAGAGTACTATGTTCAAATGGCCTGGATCCTGTTCAACTGGTCTGGATCCTGTTCAACAGTAGAGTACTATGTTCAACTGGTCTGGATCCTGTTCAACTGGTCTGGATCCTGTTCAACAGTAGAGTACTATGTTCAACTGGTCTGGATCCTGTTCAACTGGTCTGGATCCTGTTCAACTGGCCTGGATCCTGTTCAACAGTAGAGTACTATGTTCAACTGGTCTGGATCCTGTTCAACTGGTCTGGATCCTGTTCAACAGTAGAGTACTATGTTCAACTGGCCTGGATCCTGTTCAACTGGTCTGGATCCTTTTCAACTGGTCTGGATCCTGTTCAACAGTAGAGTACTATGTTCAACTGGTCTGGATCCTGTTCAACAGTAGAGTACTATGTTCAACTGGTCTGGATCCTGTTCAACTGGTCTGGATCCTGTTCAACTGGTCTGGATCCTGTTCAACAGTAGAGTACTATGTTCAACTGGTCTGGATCCTGTTCAACAGTAGAGTACTATGTTCAACTGGTCTGGATCATGTTCAACAGTAGAGTACTATGTTCAACTGGCCTGGATCCTGTTCAACTGGTCTGGATCCTGTTCAACTGGTCTGGATCCTGTTCAACAGTAGAGTACTATGTTCAACTGGTCTGGATCCTGTTCAACAGTAGAGTACTATGTTCAACTGGTCTGGATCCTGTTCAACTGGTCTGGATCCTGTTCAACTGGTCTGGATCCTGTTCAACTGGTCTGGATCCTGTTCAACAGTAGAGTACTATGTTCAACTGGTCTGGATCCTGTTCAACAGTAGAGTACTATGTTCAACTGGTCTGGATCCTGTTCAACTGGTCTGGATCCTGTTCAACTGGCCTGGATCCTGTTCAACTGGCCTGGATCCTGTTCAACGGTAGAGTACTATGTTCAACTGGTCTGGATCCTGTTCAACTGGTCTGAATCCAGTTCAACAGTAGAGTACTATGTTCAACTGGACTGGATCCTGTTCAACTGGTCTGGATCCTGTTCAACTGGCCTGGATCCTGTTCAACTGGTCTGGATCCTGTTCAACAGTAGAGTACTATGTTCAACTGGTCTGGATCCTGTTCAACTGGTCTGGATCCTGTTCAACTGGTCTGGATCCTGTTCAACTGGTCTGGATCCTGTTCAACATTAGAGTACTATGTTCAACTGGTCTGGATCCCGTACAACTGGTCTGGATCCTGTTCAACTGGTCTGGATCCTGTACAACTGTTCTGGATCCTGTTCAACAGTAGAGTACTATGTTCAACTGGTCTGGATCCTGTTCAACTGGCCTGGATCCTGTTCAACTGGTCTGGATCCTGTTCAACAGTAGAGTACTATGTTCAACTGGTCTGGCTCCTGTTCAACTGGTCTGGATCCTGTTCAACTGGTCTGGATCCTGTTCAACAGTAGAGTACTATGTTCAACTGGCCTGGATCCTGTTCAACTGGTCTGGATCCTGTTCAACAGTAGAGTACTATGTTCAACTGGCCTGGATCCTGTTCAACTGGCCTGGATCCTGTTCAACTGGTCTGGATCCTGTTCAACAGTAGAGTACTATGTTCAACTGGCCTGGATCCTGTTCAACTGGTCTGGATCCTGTTCAACTGGCCTGGATCCTGTTAAACAGTAGAGTACTATGTTCAACTGGTCTGGATCCTGTTCAACAGTAGAGTACTATGTTCAACTGGTCTGGATCCTGTTCAACTGGTCTGGATCCTGTTCAACTGGTCTGGATCCTGTTCAACAGTAGAGTACTATGTTCAACTGGTCTGGATCCTGTTCAACTGGTCTGGATCCTGTTCAACTGGTCTGGATCCTGTTCAACAGTAGAGTACTATGTTCAACTGGCCTGGATCCTGTTCAACAGAAGAGTACTATGTTCAACTGGTCTGGATCCTGTTCAACTGGCCTGGATCCTGTTGAACAGTAGAGTACTATGTTCAACTGGTCTGGATCCTGTTCAACTGGTCTGGATCCTGTTCAACTGGTTTGGATCCTGTTCAACTGGCCTGGATCCTGTTCAACTGGTCTGGATCCTGTTCAACAGTAGAGTACTATGTTCAACTGGTCTGGATCCTGTTCAACTGGTCTGGATCCTGTTCAACTGGTGTGGATCCTGTTAAACTGGTCTGGATCCTGTTCAACAGTAGAGTACTATGTTCAACTGGCCTGGATCCTGTTCAACTGGTCTGGATCCTGTTCAACAGTAGAGTACTATTTTCAACTGGTCTGGATCCTGTTCAACTGGCCTGGATCCTGTTCAACAGTAGAGTACTATGTTCAACTGGCCTGGATCCTGTTCAACTGGTCTGGATCCTGTTCAACAGTAGAGTACTATGTTCAACTGGTCTGGATCCTGTTCAACTGGTCTGGATCCTGTTCAACTGGTCTGGATCCTGTTCAACTGGTCTGGATCCTGTTCAACAGTAGAGTACTATGTTCAACTGGTCTGGATCCTGTTCAACAGTAGAGTACTATGTTCAACTGGTCTGGATCCTGTTCAACTGGTGTGGATCCTGTTCAACTGGTCTGGATCATGTTCAACAGTAGAGTACTATGTTCAACTGTTCTGGATCCTGTTCAACTGGTCTGGATCCTGTTCAACAGTAGAGTACTATGTTCAACTGGTCTGGATCCTGTTCAACTGGTCTGGATCCTGTTCAACTGGTCTGGATCCTGTTCAACTGGCCTGGATCCTGTTCAACTGGTCTGGGTCCTGTTCAACAGTAGAGTACTATGTTCAACTGGTCTGGATCCTGTTCAACAGTAGAGTACTATGTTCAACTGGTCTGGATCCTGTTCAACAGTAGAGCACTATGTTGAACTGGTCTGGATCCTGTTCAACTGGCCTGGATCCTGTTCAACAGTAGAGTACTATGTTCAACTGGTCTGGATCCTGTTCAACAGTAGAGTACTATGTTCAACTGGTCTGGATCCTGTTCAACGGGTTGGATCCTGTTCAACAGTAGGGTACTATGTTCAACTGGTCTGGATCCTGTTCAACTGGTCTGGATCCTGTTCAACCGGTGTGGATCCTGTTCAACTGGTCTGGATCCTGTTCAACAGTAGAGTACTATGTTCAAATGGCCTGGATCCTGTTCAACTGGTCTGGATCCTGTTCAACAGTAGAGTACTATGTTCAACTGGTCTGGATCCTGTTCAACTGGTCTGGATCCTGTTCAACAGTAGAGTACTATGTTCAACTGGTCTGGATCCTGTTCAACTGGTCTGGATCCTGTTCAACTGGCCTGGATCCTGTTCAACAGTAGAGTACTATGTTCAACTGGTCTGGATCCTGTTCAACTGGTCTGGATCCTGTTCAACAGTAGAGTACTATGTTCAACTGGCCTGGATCCTGTTCAACTGGTCTGGATCCTTTTCAACTGGTCTGGATCCTGTTCAACAGTAGAGTACTATGTTCAACTGGTCTGGATCCTGTTCAACAGTAGAGTACTATGTTCAACTGGTCTGGATCCTGTTCAACTGGTCTGGATCCTGTTCAACTGGTCTGGATCCTGTTCAACAGTAGAGTACTATGTTCAACTGGTCTGGATCCTGTTCAACAGTAGAGTACTATGTTCAACTGGTCTGGATCATGTTCAACAGTAGAGTACTATGTTCAACTGGCCTGGATCCTGTTCAACTGGTCTGGATCCTGTTCAACTGGTCTGGATCCTGTTCAACAGTAGAGTACTATGTTCAACTGGTCTGGATCCTGTTCAACAGTAGAGTACTATGTTCAACTGGTCTGGATCCTGTTCAACTGGTCTGGATCCTGTTCAACTGGTCTGGATCCTGTTCAACTGGTCTGGATCCTGTTCAACAGTAGAGTACTATGTTCAACTGGTCTGGATCCTGTTCAACAGTAGAGTACTATGTTCAACTGGTCTGGATCCTGTTCAACTGGTCTGGATCCTGTTCAACTGGCCTGGATCCTGTTCAACTGGCCTGGATCCTGTTCAACGGTAGAGTACTATGTTCAACTGGTCTGGATCCTGTTCAACTGGTCTGAATCCAGTTCAACAGTAGAGTACTATGTTCAACTGGACTGGATCCTGTTCAACTGGTCTGGATCCTGTTCAACTGGCCTGGATCCTGTTCAACTGGTCTGGATCCTGTTCAACAGTAGAGTACTATGTTCAACTGGTCTGGATCCTGTTCAACTGGTCTGGATCCTGTTCAACTGGTCTGGATCCTGTTCAACTGGTCTGGATCCTGTTCAACATTAGAGTACTATGTTCAACTGGTCTGGATCCCGTACAACTGGTCTGGATCCTGTTCAACTGGTCTGGATCCTGTACAACTGTTCTGGATCCTGTTCAACAGTAGAGTACTATGTTCAACTGGTCTGGATCCTGTTCAACTGGCCTGGATCCTGTTCAACTGGTCTGGATCCTGTTCAACAGTAGAGTACTATGTTCAACTGGTCTGGATCCTGTTCAACTGGCCTGGATCCTGTTCAACTGGTCTGGATCCTGTTCAACTGGTCTGGATGCTGTTCAACAGTAGAGTACTATGTTCAACTGGTCTGGATCCTGTTCAACTGGTCTGGATCCTGTTCAACTGGTCTGGATCCTGTTCAACAGTAGAGTACTATGTTCAACTGGACTGGATCCTGTTCAACTGGTCTGGATCCTGTTCAACTGGCCTGGATCCTGTTCAACTGGTCTGGATCCTGTTCAACAGTAGAGTACTATGTTCAACTGGTCTGGATCATGTTCAACAGTAGAGTACTATGTTCAACTGGCCTGGATCCTGTTCAACTGGTCTGGATCCTGTTCAACTGGTCTGGATCCTGTTCAACAGTAGAGTACTATGTTCAACTGGTCTGGATCCTGTTCAACAGTAGAGTACTATGTTCAACTGGTCTGGATCCTGTTCAACTGGTCTGGATCCTGTTCAACTGGTCTGGATCCTGTTCAACTGGTCTGGATCCTGTTCAACAGTAGAGTACTATGTTCAACTGGTCTGGATCCTGTTCAACAGTAGAGTACTATGTTCAACTGGACTGGATCCTGTTCAACTGGTCTGGATCCTGTTCAACTGGCCTGGATCCTGTTCAACTGGTCTGGGTCCTGTTCAACAGTAGAGTACTATGTTCAACTGGTCTGGATCCTGTTCAACTGGTCTGGATCCTGTTCAACTGGTCTGGATCCTGTTCAACTGGTCTGGATCCTGTTCAACATTAGAGTACTATGTTCAACTGGTCTGGATCCCGTACTACTGGTCTGGATCCTGTTCAACTGGTCTGGATCCTGTACAACTGTTCTGGATCCTGTTCAACAGTAGAGTACTATGTTCAACTGGTCTGGATCCTGTTCAACTGGCCTGGATCCTGTTCAACTGGTCTGGATCCTGTTCAACAGTAGAGTACTATGTTCAACTGGTCTGGATCCTGTTCAACTGGCCTGGATCCTGTTCAACTGGTCTGGATCCTGTTCAACTGGTCTGGATGCTGTTCAACAGTAGAGTACTATGTTCAACTGGTCTGGATCCTGTTCAACTGGTCTGGATCCTGTTCAACTGGTCTGGATCCTGTTCAACAGTAGAGTACTATGTTCAACTGGTCTGGATCCTGTTCAACAGTAGAGTACTATGTTCAACTGGTCTGGATCCTGTTCAACTGGTCTGGATCCTGTTCAACTGGTCTGGATCCTGTTCAACAGTAGAGTACTATGTTCAACTGGTCTAGATCCTGTTCAACAGTAGAGTACTATGTTCAACTGGTCTGGATCCTGTTCAACTGGCCTGGATCCTGTTCAACAGTAGAGTACTATGTTCAACTGGTCTGGATCCTGTTCAACTGGCCTGGATCCTGTTCAACAGTAGAGTACTATATTAAACTGGTCTGGATCCTGTTCAACAGTAGAGTACTATGTTCAACTGGTCTGGATCCTGTTCAACAGTAGAGTACTATGTTCAACTGGTCTGGATCCTGTTCAACTGGCCTGGATCCTGTTCAACTGGTCTGGATCCTGTTCAACAGTAGAGTACTATGTTCAACTGGTCTGGATCCTGTTCAACTGGTCTGGATCCTGTTCAACTGGCCTGGATCCTGTTCAACTGGTCTGGATCCTGTTCAACAGTAGAGTACTATGTTCAACTGGTCTGGATCCTGTTCAACAGTAGAGTACTATGTTCAACTGGTCTGGATCCTGTTCAACGGGTTGGATCCTGTTCAACAGTAGGGTACTATGTTCAACTGGTCTGGATCCTGTTCAACTGGTCTGGATCCTGTTCAACCGGTGTGGATCCTGTTCAACTGGTCTGGATCCTGTTCAACAGTAGAGTACTATGTTCAAATGGCCTGGATCCTGTTCAACTGGTCTGGATCCTGTTCAACAGTAGAGTACTATGTTCAACTGGTCTGGATCCTGTTCAACTGGTCTGGATCCTGTTCAACAGTAGAGTACTATGTTCAACTGGTCTGGATCCTGTTCAACTGGTCTGGATCCTGTTCAACTGGCCTGGATCCTGTTCAACAGTAGAGTACTATGTTCAACTGGTCTGGATCCTGTTCAACTGGTCTGGATCCTGTTCAACAGTAGAGTACTATGTTCAACTGGCCTGGATCCTGTTCAACTGGTCTGGATCCTTTTCAACTGGTCTGGATCCTGTTCAACAGTAGAGTACTATGTTCAACTGGTCTGGATCCTGTTCAACAGTAGAGTACTATGTTCAACTGGTCTGGATCCTGTTCAACTGGTCTGGATCCTGTTCAACTGGTCTGGATCCTGTTCAACAGTAGAGTACTATGTTCAACTGGTCTGGATCCTGTTCAACAGTAGAGTACTATGTTCAACTGGTCTGGATCATGTTCAACAGTAGAGTACTATGTTCAACTGGCCTGGATCCTGTTCAACTGGTCTGGATCCTGTTCAACTGGTCTGGATCCTGTTCAACAGTAGAGTACTATGTTCAACTGGTCTGGATCCTGTTCAACAGTAGAGTACTATGTTCAACTGGTCTGGATCCTGTTCAACTGGTCTGGATCCTGTTCAACTGGTCTGGATCCTGTTCAACTGGTCTGGATCCTGTTCAACAGTAGAGTACTATGTTCAACTGGTCTGGATCCTGTTCAACAGTAGAGTACTATGTTCAACTGGTCTGGATCCTGTTCAACTGGTCTGGATCCTGTTCAACTGGCCTGGATCCTGTTCAACTGGCCTGGATCCTGTTCAACGGTAGAGTACTATGTTCAACTGGTCTGGATCCTGTTCAACTGGTCTGAATCCAGTTCAACAGTAGAGTACTATGTTCAACTGGACTGGATCCTGTTCAACTGGTCTGGATCCTGTTCAACTGGCCTGGATCCTGTTCAACTGGTCTGGATCCTGTTCAACAGTAGAGTACTATGTTCAACTGGTCTGGATCCTGTTCAACTGGTCTGGATCCTGTTCAACTGGTCTGGATCCTGTTCAACTGGTCTGGATCCTGTTCAACATTAGAGTACTATGTTCAACTGGTCTGGATCCCGTACAACTGGTCTGGATCCTGTTCAACTGGTCTGGATCCTGTACAACTGTTCTGGATCCTGTTCAACAGTAGAGTACTATGTTCAACTGGTCTGGATCCTGTTCAACTGGCCTGGATCCTGTTCAACTGGTCTGGATCCTGTTCAACAGTAGAGTACTATGTTCAACTGGTCTGGCTCCTGTTCAACTGGTCTGGATCCTGTTCAACTGGTCTGGATCCTGTTCAACAGTAGAGTACTATGTTCAACTGGCCTGGATCCTGTTCAACTGGTCTGGATCCTGTTCAACAGTAGAGTACTATGTTCAACTGGCCTGGATCCTGTTCAACTGGCCTGGATCCTGTTCAACTGGTCTGGATCCTGTTCAACAGTAGAGTACTATGTTCAACTGGCCTGGATCCTGTTCAACTGGTCTGGATCCTGTTCAACTGGCCTGGATCCTGTTAAACAGTAGAGTACTATGTTCAACTGGTCTGGATCCTGTTCAACAGTAGAGTACTATGTTCAACTGGTCTGGATCCTGTTCAACTGGTCTGGATCCTGTTCAACTGGTCTGGATCCTGTTCAACAGTAGAGTACTATGTTCAACTGGTCTGGATCCTGTTCAACTGGTCTGGATCCTGTTCAACTGGTCTGGATCCTGTTCAACAGTAGAGTACTATGTTCAACTGGCCTGGATCCTGTTCAACAGAAGAGTACTATGTTCAACTGGTCTGGATCCTGTTCAACTGGCCTGGATCCTGTTGAACAGTAGAGTACTATGTTCAACTGGTCTGGATCCTGTTCAACTGGTCTGGATCCTGTTCAACTGGTTTGGATCCTGTTCAACTGGCCTGGATCCTGTTCAACTGGTCTGGATCCTGTTCAACAGTAGAGTACTATGTTCAACTGGTCTGGATCCTGTTCAACTGGTCTGGATCCTGTTCAACTGGTGTGGATCCTGTTAAACTGGTCTGGATCCTGTTCAACAGTAGAGTACTATGTTCAACTGGCCTGGATCCTGTTCAACTGGTCTGGATCCTGTTCAACAGTAGAGTACTATTTTCAACTGGTCTGGATCCTGTTCAACTGGCCTGGATCCTGTTCAACAGTAGAGTACTATGTTCAACTGGCCTGGATCCTGTTCAACTGGTCTGGATCCTGTTCAACAGTAGAGTACTATGTTCAACTGGTCTGGATCCTGTTCAACTGGTCTGGATCCTGTTCAACTGGTCTGGATCCTGTTCAACTGGTCTGGATCCTGTTCAACAGTAGAGTACTATGTTCAACTGGTCTGGATCCTGTTCAACAGTAGAGTACTATGTTCAACTGGTCTGGATCCTGTTCAACTGGTGTGGATCCTGTTCAACTGGTCTGGATCATGTTCAACAGTAGAGTACTATGTTCAACTGTTCTGGATCCTGTTCAACTGGTCTGGATCCTGTTCAACAGTAGAGTACTATGTTCAACTGGTCTGGATCCTGTTCAACTGGTCTGGATCCTGTTCAACTGGTCTGGATCCTGTTCAACTGGCCTGGATCCTGTTCAACTGGTCTGGGTCCTGTTCAACAGTAGAGTACTATGTTCAACTGGTCTGGATCCTGTTCAACAGTAGAGTACTATGTTCAACTGGTCTGGATCCTGTTCAACAGTAGAGCACTATGTTGAACTGGTCTGGATCCTGTTCAACTGGCCTGGATCCTGTTCAACAGTAGAGTACTATGTTCAACTGGTCTGGATCCTGTTCAACAGTAGAGTACTATGTTCAACTGGTCTGGATCCTGTTCAACGGGTTGGATCCTGTTCAACAGTAGGGTACTATGTTCAACTGGTCTGGATCCTGTTCAACTGGTCTGGATCCTGTTCAACCGGTGTGGATCCTGTTCAACTGGTCTGGATCCTGTTCAACAGTAGAGTACTATGTTCAAATGGCCTGGATCCTGTTCAACTGGTCTGGATCCTGTTCAACAGTAGAGTACTATGTTCAACTGGTCTGGATCCTGTTCAACTGGTCTGGATCCTGTTCAACAGTAGAGTACTATGTTCAACTGGTCTGGATCCTGTTCAACTGGTCTGGATCCTGTTCAACTGGCCTGGATCCTGTTCAACAGTAGAGTACTATGTTCAACTGGTCTGGATCCTGTTCAACTGGTCTGGATCCTGTTCAACAGTAGAGTACTATGTTCAACTGGCCTGGATCCTGTTCAACTGGTCTGGATCCTTTTCAACTGGTCTGGATCCTGTTCAACAGTAGAGTACTATGTTCAACTGGTCTGGATCCTGTTCAACAGTAGAGTACTATGTTCAACTGGTCTGGATCCTGTTCAACTGGTCTGGATCCTGTTCAACTGGTCTGGATCCTGTTCAACAGTAGAGTACTATGTTCAACTGGTCTGGATCCTGTTCAACAGTAGAGTACTATGTTCAACTGGTCTGGATCATGTTCAACAGTAGAGTACTATGTTCAACTGGCCTGGATCCTGTTCAACTGGTCTGGATCCTGTTCAACTGGTCTGGATCCTGTTCAACAGTAGAGTACTATGTTCAACTGGTCTGGATCCTGTTCAACAGTAGAGTACTATGTTCAACTGGTCTGGATCCTGTTCAACTGGTCTGGATCCTGTTCAACTGGTCTGGATCCTGTTCAACTGGTCTGGATCCTGTTCAACAGTAGAGTACTATGTTCAACTGGTCTGGATCCTGTTCAACAGTAGAGTACTATGTTCAACTGGTCTGGATCCTGTTCAACTGGTCTGGATCCTGTTCAACTGGCCTGGATCCTGTTCAACTGGTCTGAATCCAGTTCAACAGTAGAGTACTATGTTCAACTGGACTGGATCCTGTTCAACTGGTCTGGATCCTGTTCAACTGGCCTGGATCCTGTTCAACTGGTCTGGATCCTGTTCAACAGTAGAGTACTATGTTCAACTGGTCTGGATCCTGTTCAACTGGTCTGGATCCTGTTCAACTGGTCTGGATCCTGTTCAACTGGTCTGGATCCTGTTCAACATTAGAGTACTATGTTCAACTGGTCTGGATCCCGTACAACTGGTCTGGATCCTGTTCAACTGGTCTGGATCCTGTACAACTGTTCTGGATCCTGTTCAACAGTAGAGTACTATGTTCAACTGGTCTGGATCCTGTTCAACTGGCCTGGATCCTGTTCAACTGGTCTGGATCCTGTTCAACAGTAGAGTACTATGTTCAACTGGTCTGGATCCTGTTCAACTGGCCTGGATCCTGTTCAACTGGTCTGGATCCTGTTCAACTGGTCTGGATGCTGTTCAACAGTAGAGTACTATGTTCAACTGGTCTGGATCCTGTTCAACTGGTCTGGATCCTGTTCAACTGGTCTGGATCCTGTTCAACAGTAGAGTACTATGTTCAACTGGACTGGATCCTGTTCAACTGGTCTGGATCCTGTTCAACTGGCCTGGATCCTGTTCAACTGGTCTGGATCCTGTTCAACAGTAGAGTACTATGTTCAACTGGTCTGGATCATGTTCAACAGTAGAGTACTATGTTCAACTGGCCTGGATCCTGTTCAACTGGTCTGGATCCTGTTCAACTGGTCTGGATCCTGTTCAACAGTAGAGTACTATGTTCAACTGGTCTGGATCCTGTTCAACAGTAGAGTACTATGTTCAACTGGTCTGGATCCTGTTCAACTGGTCTGGATCCTGTTCAACTGGTCTGGATCCTGTTCAACTGGTCTGGATCCTGTTCAACAGTAGAGTACTATGTTCAACTGGTCTGGATCCTGTTCAACAGTAGAGTACTATGTTCAACTGGACTGGATCCTGTTCAACTGGTCTGGATCCTGTTCAACTGGCCTGGATCCTGTTCAACTGGTCTGGGTCCTGTTCAACAGTAGAGTACTATGTTCAACTGGTCTGGATCCTGTTCAACTGGTCTGGATCCTGTTCAACTGGTCTGGATCCTGTTCAACTGGTCTGGATCCTGTTCAACATTAGAGTACTATGTTCAACTGGTCTGGATCCCGTACTACTGGTCTGGATCCTGTTCAACTGGTCTGGATCCTGTACAACTGTTCTGGATCCTGTTCAACAGTAGAGTACTATGTTCAACTGGTCTGGATCCTGTTCAACTGGCCTGGATCCTGTTCAACTGGTCTGGATCCTGTTCAACAGTAGAGTACTATGTTCAACTGGTCTGGATCCTGTTCAACTGGCCTGGATCCTGTTCAACTGGTCTGGATCCTGTTCAACTGGTCTGGATGCTGTTCAACAGTAGAGTACTATGTTCAACTGGTCTGGATCCTGTTCAACTGGTCTGGATCCTGTTCAACTGGTCTGGATCCTGTTCAACAGTAGAGTACTATGTTCAACTGGTCTGGATCCTGTTCAACAGTAGAGTACTATGTTCAACTGGTCTGGATCCTGTTCAACTGGTCTGGATCCTGTTCAACTGGTCTGGATCCTGTTCAACAGTAGAGTACTATGTTCAACTGGTCTAGATCCTGTTCAACAGTAGAGTACTATGTTCAACTGGTCTGGATCCTGTTCAACTGGCCTGGATCCTGTTCAACAGTAGAGTACTATGTTCAACTGGTCTGGATCCTGTTCAACTGGCCTGGATCCTGTTCAACAGTAGAGTACTATATTAAACTGGTCTGGATCCTGTTCAACAGTAGAGTACTATGTTCAACTGGTCTGGATCCTGTTCAACAGTAGAGTACTATGTTCAACTGGTCTGGATCCTGTTCAACTGGCCTGGATCCTGTTCAACTGGTCTGGATCCTGTTCAACAGTAGAGTACTATGTTCAACTGGTCTGGATCCTGTTCAACAGTAGAGTACTATGTTCAACTGGCCTGGATCCTGTTCAACTGGTCTGGATCCTGTTCAACTGGTCTGGATCCTGTTCAACAGTAGAGTACTATGTTCAACTGGTCTGGATCCTGTTCAACTGGTCTGGATCCTGTTCAACAGTAGAGTACTATGTTCAACTGGTCTGGATCCTGTTCAACTGGTCTGGATCCTGTTCAACTGGTCTGGATCCTGTTCAACAGTAGAGTACTATGTTCAACTGGTCTAGATCCTGTTCAACAGTAGAGTACTATGTTCAACTGGTCTGGATCCTGTTCAACTGGCCTGGATCCTGTTCAACAGTAGAGTACTATTTTCAACTGGTCTGGATCCTGTTCAACTGGCCTGGATCCTGTTCAACAGTAGAGTACTATATTAAACTGGTCTGGATCCTGTTCAACAGTAGAGTACTATGTTCAACTGGTCTGGATCCTGTTCAACAGTAGAGTACTATGTTCAACTGGTCTGGATCCTGTTCAACTGGCCTGGATCCTGTTCAACTGGTCTGGATCCTGTTCAACAGTAGAGTACTATGTTCAACTGGTCTGGATCCTGTTCAACAGTAGAGTACTATGTTCAACTGGCCTGGATCCTGTTCAACTGGTCTGGATCCTGTTCAACTGGTCTGGATCCTGTTCAACAGTAGAGTACTATGTTCAACTGGTCTGGATCCTGTTCAACTGGTCTGGATCCTGTTCAACAGTAGAGTACTATGATCAACTGGTCTGGATCCTGTTCAACTGGTCTGGATCCTGTTCAACAGTAGAGTACTATGTTCAACTGGCCTGGATCCTGTTCAACTGGTCTGGATCCTGTTCAACAGTAGAGTACTATGTTCAACTGGCCTGGATCCTGTTCAACTGGTCTGGATCCTGTTCAACAGTAGAGTACTATGTTCAACTGGTCTGGATCCTGTTCAACAGTAGAGTACTATGTTCAACTGGTCTGGATCCTGTTCAACTGGTCTGTATCCTGTTCAACTGGTCTGGATCCTGTTCAACTGGTCTGGATCCTGTTCAACTGGTCTGGATCCTGTTCAACAGTAGAGTACTATGTTCAACTGGTCTGGATCCTGTTCAACAGTAGAGTACTATGTTCAACTGGTCTGGATCCTGTTCAACTGGTCTGGATCCTGTTCAACAGTAGAGTACTATGTTCAACTGGTCTGGATCCTGTTCAACTGGTCTGGATCCTGTTCAACTGGCCTGGATCCTGTTCAACAGTAGAGTACTATGTTCAACTGGTCTGGATCCTGTTCAACTGGTCTGGATCCTGTTCAACAGTAGAGTACTATGTTCAACTGGTCTGGATCCTGTTCAACTGGTCTGGATCCTGTTCAACTGGTCTGGATCCTGTTCAACTGGTCTGGATCCTGTTCAACAGTAGAGTACTATGTTCAACTGGTCTGGATCCTGTTCAACAGTAGAGTACTATGTTCAACTGGCCTGGATCCTGTTCAACTGGTCTGGATCCTGTTCAACTGGTCTGGATCCTGTTCAACAGTAGAGTACTATGTTCAACTGGTCTGGATCCTGTTCAACTGGTCTGGATCCTGTTCAACTGGTCTGGATCCTGTTCAACTGGTCTGGATCCTGTTCAAATGGTCTGGATCCTGTTCAACTGGTCTGGATCCTGTTCAACAGTAGAGTACTATGTTCAGCTGGTCTGGATCCTGTTCAACTGGTGTGGATCCTGTTCAACTGGTCTGGATCCTGTTCAACTGGTCTGGATCCTGTTCAACTGGCCTGGATCCTGTTCAACTGGTCTGGATCCTGTTCAACTGGTCTGGATCCTGTTCAACTGGTCTGGATCCTGTTCAACATTAGAGTACTATGTTCAACTGGTCTGGATCCTGTTCAACTGGTCTGGATCCTGTCCAACTGGTCTGGATCCTGTTCAACTGGTCTGGATCCTGTTCAACAGTAGAGTACTATGTTCAACTGGTCTGGATCCTGTTCAACTGGTCTGGATCATGTTCAACAGTAGAGTACTATGTTCAACTGTTCTGGATCCTGTTCAACTGGTCTGGATCCTGTTCAACAGTAGAGTACTATGTTCAACTGGTCTGGATCCTGTTCAACTGGTCTGGATCCTGTTCAACTGGTCTGGATCCTGTTCAACTGGCCTGGATCCTGTTCAACTGGTCTGGGTCCTGTTCAACAGTAGAGTACTATGTTCAACTGGTCTGGATCCTGTTCAACAGTAGAGTACTATGTTCAACTGGTCTGGATCCTGTTCAACAGTAGAGCACTATGTTGAACTGGTCTGGATCCTGTTCAACTGGCCTGGATCCTGTTCAACAGTAGAGTACTATGTTCAACTGGTCTGGATCCTGTTCAACAGTAGAGTACTATGTTCAACTGGTCTGGATCCTGTTCAACGGGTTGGATCCTGTTCAACAGTAGGGTACTATGTTCAACTGGTCTGGATCCTGTTCAACTGGTCTGGATCCTGTTCAACTGGTCTGGATCCTGTTCAACAGTAGAGTACTATGTTCAAATGGCCTGGATCCTGTTCAACTGGTCTGGATCCTGTTCAACAGTAGAGTACTATGTTCAACTGGCCTGGATCCTGTTCAACAGTAGAGTACTATGTTCAACTGGCCTGGATCCTGTTCAACTGGTCTGGATCCTGTTCAACTGGTCTGGATCCTGTTCAACAGTAGAGTAATATGTTCAACTGGTCTGGATCCTGTTCAACAGTAGAGTACTATGTTCAACTGGTCTGGATCCTGTTCAACTGGTCTGGATCCTGTTCAACTGGTCTGGATCCTGTTCAACTGGCCTGGATCCTGTTCAACTGGTCTGGATCCTGTTCAACAGTAGAGTACTATGTTCAACTGGTCTGGATCCTGTTCAACTGGTCTGGATCCTGTTCAACTGGTGTGGATCCTGTTCAACTGGTCTGGATCCTGTTCAACAGTAGAGTACTATGTTCAACTGGTCTGGATCCTGTTCAACAGTAGAGTACTATGTTCAACTGGTCTGGATCCTGTTCAACTGGTGTGGATCCTGTTCAACTGGTCTGGATTCTGTTCAACTGGCCTGGATCCTGTTCAACTGGTCTAGATCCTGTTCAACATTAGAGTACTATGTTCAACTGGTCTGGATCCTGTTCAACTGGTCTGGATCCTGTTCAACTGGTCTGGATCCTGTTCAACTGGTCTGGATCCTGTTCAACAGTAGAGTACTATGTTCAACTGGTCTGGATCCTGTTCAACTGGTCTGGATCCTGTTCAACAGTAGAGTACTATGTTCAACTGGTCTGGATCCTGTTCAACTGGTCTGGATCCTGTTCAACAGTAGAGTACTATGTTCAACTGGTCTGGATCCTGTTCAACTGGTCTGGATCCTGTTCAACAGTAGAGTACTATGTTCAACTGGTCTGGATCCTGTTCAACTGGTCTGGATCCTGTTCAACTGGTCTGGATCCTGTTCAACTGGTCTGGATCCTGTTCAAATGGTCTGGATCCTGTTCAACTGGTCTGGATCCTGTTCAACAGTAGAGTACTATGTTCAGCTGGTCTGGATCCTGTTCAACTGGTGTGGATCCTGTTCAACTGGTCTGGATCCTGTTCAACTGGTCTGGATCCTGTTCAACTGGCCTGGATCCTGTTCAACTGGTCTGGATCCTGTTCAACTGGTCTGGATCCTGTTCAACTGGTCTGGATCCTGTTCAACAGTAGAGTACTATGTTCAACTGGTCTGGATCCTGTTCAACTGGCCTGGATCCTGTTCAACAGTAGAGTACTATGTTCAACTGGTCTAGATCCTGTTCAACAGTAGAGTACTATGTTCAACTGGTCTGGATCCTGTTCAACTGGCCTGGATCCTGTTCAACAGTAGAGTACTATGTTCAACTGGTCTGGATCCTGTTCAACTGGTCTGGATCCTGTTCAACAGTAGAGTACTATGTTCAACTGGTCTAGATCCTGTTCAACAGTAGAGTACTATGTTCAACTGGTCTGGATCCTGTTCAACTGGCCTGGATCCTGTTCAACAGTAGAGTACTATGTTCAACTGGTCTGGATCCTGTTCAACTGGCCTGGATCCTGTTCAACAGTAGAGTACTATATTAAACTGGTCTGGATCCTGTTCAACAGTAGAGTACTATGTTCAACTGGTCTGGATCCTGTTCAACAGTAGAGTACTATGTTCAACTGGTCTGGATCCTGTTCAACTGGCCTGGATCCTGTTCAACTGGTCTGGATCCTGTTCAACAGTAGAGTACTATGTTCAACTGGTCTGGATCCTGTTCAACAGTAGAGTACTATGTTCAACTGGCCTGGATCCTGTTCAACTGGTCTGGATCCTGTTCAACTGGTCTGGATCCTGTTCAACAGTAGAGTACTATGTTCAACTGGTCTGGATCCTGTTCAACTGGTCTGGATCCTGTTCAACAGTAGAGTACTATGTTCAACTGGTCTGGATCCTGTTCAACTGGTCTGGATCCTGTTCAACTGGTCTGGATCCTGTTCAACAGTAGAGTACTATGTTCAACTGGTCTAGATCCTGTTCAACAGTAGAGTACTATGTTCAACTGGTCTGGATCCTGTTCAACTGGCCTGGATCCTGTTCAACAGTAGAGTACTATTTTCAACTGGTCTGGATCCTGTTCAACTGGCCTGGATCCTGTTCAACAGTAGAGTACTATATTAAACTGGTCTGGATCCTGTTCAACAGTAGAGTACTATGTTCAACTGGTCTGGATCCTGTTCAACAGTAGAGTACTATGTTCAACTGGTCTGGATCCTGTTCAACTGGCCTGGATCCTGTTCAACTGGTCTGGATCCTGTTCAACAGTAGAGTACTATGTTCAACTGGTCTGGATCCTGTTCAACAGTAGAGTACTATGTTCAACTGGCCTGGATCCTGTTCAACTGGTCTGGATCCTGTTCAACTGGTCTGGATCCTGTTCAACAGTAGAGTACTATGTTCAACTGGTCTGGATCCTGTTCAACTGGTCTGGATCCTGTTCAACAGTAGAGTACTATGATCAACTGGTCTGGATCCTGTTCAACTGGTCTGGATCCTGTTCAACAGTAGAGTACTATGTTCAACTGGCCTGGATCCTGTTCAACTGGTCTGGATCCTGTTCAACAGTAGAGTACTATGTTCAACTGGCCTGGATCCTGTTCAACTGGTCTGGATCCTGTTCAACAGTAGAGTACTATGTTCAACTGGTCTGGATCCTGTTCAACAGTAGAGTACTATGTTCAACTGGTCTGGATCCTGTTCAACTGGTCTGTATCCTGTTCAACTGGTCTGGATCCTGTTCAACTGGTCTGGATCCTGTTCAACTGGTCTGGATCCTGTTCAACAGTAGAGTACTATGTTCAACTGGTCTGGATCCTGTTCAACAGTAGAGTACTATGTTCAACTGGTCTGGATCCTGTTCAACTGGTCTGGATCCTGTTCAACAGTAGAGTACTATGTTCAACTGGTCTGGATCCTGTTCAACTGGTCTGGATCCTGTTCAACTGGCCTGGATCCTGTTCAACAGTAGAGTACTATGTTCAACTGGTCTGGATCCTGTTCAACTGGTCTGGATCCTGTTCAACAGTAGAGTACTATGTTCAACTGGTCTGGATCCTGTTCAACTGGTCTGGATCCTGTTCAACTGGTCTGGATCCTGTTCAACTGGTCTGGATCCTGTTCAACAGTAGAGTACTATGTTCAACTGGTCTGGATCCTGTTCAACAGTAGAGTACTATGTTCAACTGGCCTGGATCCTGTTCAACTGGTCTGGATCCTGTTCAACTGGTCTGGATCCTGTTCAACAGTAGAGTACTATGTTCAACTGGTCTGGATCCTGTTCAACTGGTCTGGATCCTGTTCAACTGGTCTGGATCCTGTTCAACTGGTCTGGATCCTGTTCAAATGGTCTGGATCCTGTTCAACTGGTCTGGATCCTGTTCAACAGTAGAGTACTATGTTCAGCTGGTCTGGATCCTGTTCAACTGGTGTGGATCCTGTTCAACTGGTCTGGATCCTGTTCAACTGGTCTGGATCCTGTTCAACTGGCCTGGATCCTGTTCAACTGGTCTGGATCCTGTTCAACTGGTCTGGATCCTGTTCAACTGGTCTGGATCCTGTTCAACATTAGAGTACTATGTTCAACTGGTCTGGATCCTGTTCAACTGGTCTGGATCCTGTCCAACTGGTCTGGATCCTGTTCAACTGGTCTGGATCCTGTTCAACAGTAGAGTACTATGTTCAACTGGTCTGGATCCTGTTCAACTGGTCTGGATCATGTTCAACAGTAGAGTACTATGTTCAACTGTTCTGGATCCTGTTCAACTGGTCTGGATCCTGTTCAACAGTAGAGTACTATGTTCAACTGGTCTGGATCCTGTTCAACTGGTCTGGATCCTGTTCAACTGGTCTGGATCCTGTTCAACTGGCCTGGATCCTGTTCAACTGGTCTGGGTCCTGTTCAACAGTAGAGTACTATGTTCAACTGGTCTGGATCCTGTTCAACAGTAGAGTACTATGTTCAACTGGTCTGGATCCTGTTCAACAGTAGAGCACTATGTTGAACTGGTCTGGATCCTGTTCAACTGGCCTGGATCCTGTTCAACAGTAGAGTACTATGTTCAACTGGTCTGGATCCTGTTCAACAGTAGAGTACTATGTTCAACTGGTCTGGATCCTGTTCAACGGGTTGGATCCTGTTCAACAGTAGGGTACTATGTTCAACTGGTCTGGATCCTGTTCAACTGGTCTGGATCCTGTTCAACTGGTCTGGATCCTGTTCAACAGTAGAGTACTATGTTCAAATGGCCTGGATCCTGTTCAACTGGTCTGGATCCTGTTCAACAGTAGAGTACTATGTTCAACTGGCCTGGATCCTGTTCAACAGTAGAGTACTATGTTCAACTGGCCTGGATCCTGTTCAACTGGTCTGGATCCTGTTCAACTGGTCTGGATCCTGTTCAACAGTAGAGTAATATGTTCAACTGGTCTGGATCCTGTTCAACAGTAGAGTACTATGTTCAACTGGTCTGGATCCTGTTCAACTGGTCTGGATCCTGTTCAACTGGTCTGGATCCTGTTCAACTGGCCTGGATCCTGTTCAACTGGTCTGGATCCTGTTCAACAGTAGAGTACTATGTTCAACTGGTCTGGATCCTGTTCAACTGGTCTGGATCCTGTTCAACTGGTGTGGATCCTGTTCAACTGGTCTGGATCCTGTTCAACAGTAGAGTACTATGTTCAACTGGTCTGGATCCTGTTCAACAGTAGAGTACTATGTTCAACTGGTCTGGATCCTGTTCAACTGGTGTGGATCCTGTTCAACTGGTCTGGATTCTGTTCAACTGGCCTGGATCCTGTTCAACTGGTCTAGATCCTGTTCAACATTAGAGTACTATGTTCAACTGGTCTGGATCCTGTTCAACTGGTCTGGATCCTGTTCAACTGGTCTGGATCCTGTTCAACTGGTCTGGATCCTGTTCAACAGTAGAGTACTATGTTCAACTGGTCTGGATCCTGTTCAACTGGTCTGGATCCTGTTCAACAGTAGAGTACTATGTTCAACTGGTCTGGATCCTGTTCAACTGGTCTGGATCCTGTTCAACAGTAGAGTACTATGTTCAACTGGTCTGGATCCTGTTCAACTGGTCTGGATCCTGTTCAACAGTAGAGTACTATGTTCAACTGGTCTGGATCCTGTTCAACTGGTCTGGATCCTGTTCAACTGGTCTGGATCCTGTTCAACTGGTCTGGATCCTGTTCAAATGGTCTGGATCCTGTTCAACTGGTCTGGATCCTGTTCAACAGTAGAGTACTATGTTCAGCTGGTCTGGATCCTGTTCAACTGGTGTGGATCCTGTTCAACTGGTCTGGATCCTGTTCAACTGGTCTGGATCCTGTTCAACTGGCCTGGATCCTGTTCAACTGGTCTGGATCCTGTTCAACTGGTCTGGATCCTGTTCAACTGGTCTGGATCCTGTTCAACATTAGAGTACTATGTTCAACTGGTCTGGATCCTGTTCAACTGGTCTGGATCCTGTCCAACTGGTCTGGATCCTGTTCAACTGGTCTGGATCCTGTTCAACAGTAGAGTACTATGTTCAACTGGTCTGGATCCTGTTCAACTGGTCTGGATCATGTTCAACAGTAGAGTACTATGTTCAACTGTTCTGGATCCTGTTCAACTGGTCTGGATCCTGTTCAACAGTAGAGTACTATGTTCAACTGGTCTGGATCCTGTTCAACTGGTCTGGATCCTGTTCAAACTGGTCTGGATCCTGTTCAACTGGCCTGGATCCTGTTCAACTGGTCTGGGTCCTGTTCAACAGTAGAGTACTATGTTCAACTGGTCTGGATCCTGTTCAACAGTAGAGTACTATGTTCAACTGGTCTGGATCCTGTTCAACAGTAGAGCACTATGTTGAACTGGTCTGGATCCTGTTCAACTGGCCTGGATCCTGTTCAACAGTAGAGTACTATGTTCAACTGGTCTGGATCCTGTTCAACAGTAGAGTACTATGTTCAACTGGTCTGGATCCTGTTCAACGGGTTGGATCCTGTTCAACAGTAGGGTACTATGTTCAACTGGTCTGGATCCTGTTCAACTGGTCTGGATCCTGTTCAACTGGTCTGGATCCTGTTCAACAGTAGAGTACTATGTTCAAATGGCCTGGATCCTGTTCAACTGGTCTGGATCCTGTTCAACAGTAGAGTACTATGTTCAACTGGCCTGGATCCTGTTCAACAGTAGAGTACTATGTTCAACTGGCCTGGATCCTGTTCAACTGGTCTGGATCCTGTTCAACTGGTCTGGATCCTGTTCAACAGTAGAGTACTATGTTCAACTGGTCTGGATCCTGTTCAACAGTAGAGTACTATGTTCAACTGGTCTGGATCCTGTTCAACTGGTCTGGATCCTGTTCAACTGGTCTGGATCCTGTTAAACTGGCCTGGATCCTGTTCAACTGGTCTGGATCCTGTTCAACAGTAGAGTACTATGTTCAACTGGTCTGGATCCTGTTCAACTGGTCTGGATCCTGTTCAACTGGTGTGGATCCTGTTCAACTGGTCTGGATCCTGTTCAACAGTAGAGTACTATGTTCAACTGGTCTGGATCCTGTTCAACAGTAGAGTACTATGTTCAACTGGTCTGGATCCTGTTCAACTGGTGTGGATCCTGTTCAACTGGTCTGGATCCTGTTCAACTGGTCTGGATTCTGTTCAACTGGCCTGGATCCTGTTCAACTGGTCTAGATCCTGTTCAACATTAGAGTACTATGTTCAACTGGTCTGGATCCTGTTCAACTGGTCTGGATCCTGTTCAACTGGTCTGGATCCTGTTCAACTGGTCTGGATCCTGTTCAACAGTAGAGTACTATGTTCAACTGGTCTGGATCCTGTTCAACTGGTCTGGATCCTGTTCAACAGTAGAGTACTATGTTCAACTGGTCTGGATCCTGTTCAACTGGTCTGGATCCTGTTCAACAGTAGAGTACTATGTTCAACTGGTCTGGATCCTGTTCAACTGGTCTGGATCCTGTTCAACAGTAGAGTACTATGTTCAACTGGTCTGGATCCTGTTCAACTGGTCTGGATCCTGTTCAACTGGTCTGGATCCTGTTCAACAGTAGAGTACTATGTTCAACTGGCCTGGATCCTGTTCAACAGTGGAGTACTATGTTCAACTGGCCTGGATCCTGTTCAACTGGCCTGGATCCTGTTCAACTGGTCTGGATCCTGTTCAACAGTAGAGTACTATGTTCAACTGGTCTGGATCCTGTTCAACTGGTCTGGATCCTGTTCAACTGGTGTGGATCCTGTTCAACTGGTCTGGATCCTGTTCAACAGTAGAGTACTATGTTCAACTGGTCTGGATCCTGTTCAACTGGTGTGGATCCTGTTCAACTGGTCTGGATCCTGTTCAACTGGTCTGGATCCTGTTCAACTGGCCTGGATCCTGTTCAACTGGTCTGGATCCTGTTCAACATTAGAGTACTATGTTCAACTGGTCTGGATCCTGTTCAACTGGTCTGGATCCTGTTCAACTGGTCTGGATCCTGTTCAACTGGTCTGGATCCTGTTCAACAGTAGAGTACTATGTTCAACTGGTCTGGATCCTGTTCAACTGGTCTGGATCCTGTTCAACAGTAGAGTACTATGTTCAACTGGTCTGGATCCTGTTCAACTGGTCTGGATCCTGTTCAACAGTAGAGTACTATGTTCAACTGGTCTGGATCCTGTTCAACTGGTCTGGATCCTGTTCAACAGTAGAGTACTATGTTCAACTGGTCTGGATCCTGTTCAACTGGTCTGGATCCTGTTCAACTGGTCTGGATCCTGTTCAACAGTAGAGTACTATGTTCAACTGGCCTGGATCCTGTTCAACTGGTCTGGATCCTGTTCAACAGTAGAGTACTATGTTCAACTGGCCTGGATCCTGTTCAACAGTAGAGTACTATGTTCAACTGGCCTGGATCCTGTTCAACTGGCCTGGATCCTGTTCAACTGGTCTGGATCCTGTTCAACAGTAGAGTACTATGTTCAACTGGCCTGGATCCTGTTCAACTGGTCTGGATCCTGTTCAACTGGCCTGGATCCTGTTAAACAGTAGAGTACTATGTTCAACTGGTCTGGATCCTGTTCAACAGTAGAGTACTATGTTCAACTGGTCTGGATCCTGTTCAACTGGTCTGGATCCTGTTCAACTGGTCTGGATCCTGTTCAACAGTAGAGTACTATGTTCAACTGGTCTGGATCCTGTTCAACTGGTCTGGATCCTGTTCAACTGGTCTGGATCCTGTTCAACAGTAGAGTACTATGTTCAACTGGTCTGGATCCTGTTCAACAGTAGAGTACTATGTTCAACTGGTCTGGATCCTGTTCAACTGGTCTGGATCCTGTTCAACAGTAGAGTACTATGTTCAACTGGCCTGGATCCTGTTCAACAGAAGAGTACTATGTTCAACTGGTCTGGATCCTGTTCAACTGGCCTGGATCCTGTTCAACAGTAGAGTACTATGTTCAACTGGTCTGGATCCTGTTCAACTGGTCTGGATCCTGTTCAGCTGGTCTGGATCCTGTTCAACTGGCCTGGATCCTGTTCAACTGGTCTGGATCCTGTTCAACAGTAGAGTACAATGTTCAACTGGTCTGGATCCTGTTCAACTGGTCTGGATCCTGTTCAACTGGTGTGGATCCTGTTAAACTGGTCTGGATCCTGTTCAACAGTAGAGTACTATGTTCAACTGGCCTGGATCCTGTTCAACTGGTCTGGATCCTGTTCAACAGTAGAGTACTATTTTCAACTGGTCTGGATCCTGTTCAACTGGCCTGGATCCTGTTCAACAGTAGAGTACTATGTTCAACTGGTCTGGATCCTGTTCAACAGTAGAGTACTATGTTCAACTGGTCTGGATCCTGTTCAACTGGTCTGGATCCTGTTCAACTGGTCTGGATCCTGTTCAACTGGTCTGGATCCTGTTCAACAGTAGAGTACTATGTTCAACTGGTCTGGATCCTGTTCAACAGTAGAGTACTATGTTCAACTGGTCTGGATCCTGTTCAACTGGTGTGGATCCTGTTCAACTGGTCTGGATCCTGTTCAACTGGTCTGGATCCTGTTCAACAGTAGAGTACTATGTTCAACTGGTCTGGATCCTGTTCAACAGTAGAGTACTATGTTCAACTGGCCTGGATCCTGTTCAACAGTAGAGTACTATGTTCAACTGGTCTGGATCCTGTTCAACTGGTCTGGATCCTGTTCAACAGTAGAGTACTATGTTCAACTGGTCTGGATCCAGTTCAACAGTAGAGTACTATGTTCAACTGGTCTGGATCCTGTTCAACTGGTCTGGATCCTGTTCAACTGGTCTGGATCCTGTTCAACTGGCCTGGATCCTGTTCAACTGGTCTGGATCCTGTTCAACAGTAGAGTACTATGTTCAACTGGTCTGGATCCTGTTCAACTGGTCTGGATCCTGTTCAACTGGTGTGGATCCTGTTCAACTGGTCTGGATCCTGTTCAACAGTAGAGTACTATGTTCAACTGGCCTGGATCCTGTTCAACTGGTCTGGATCCTGTTCAACAGTTGAGTACTATGTTCAACTGGTCTGGATCCTGTTCAACTGGTCTGGATCCTGTTCAACAGTAGAGTACTATGTTCAACTGGTCTGGATCCTGTTCAACTGGTCTGGATCCTGTTCAACTGGTCTGGATCCTGTTCAACTGGCCTGGATCCTGTTCAACAGTAGAGTACTATGTTCAACTGGTCTGGATCCTGTTCAACTGGTCTGGATCCTGTTCAACAGTAGAGTACTATGTTCAACTGGCCTGGATCCTGTTCAACTGGTCTGGATCCTTTTCAACTGGTCTGGATCCTGTTCAACAGTAGAGTACTATGTTCAACTGGTCTGGATCCTGTTCAACAGTAGAGTACTATGTTCAACTGGTCTGGATCCTGTTCAACTGGTCTGGATCCTGTTCAACTGGTCTGGATCCTGTTCAACTGGTCTGGATCCTGTTCAACATTAGAGTACTATGTTCAACTGGTCTGGATCCCGTACAACTGGTCTGGATCCTGTTCAACTGGTCTGGATCCTGTACAACTGTTCTGGATCCTGTTCAACAGTAGAGTACTATGTTCAACTGGTCTGGATCCTGTTCAACTGGCCTGGATCCTGTTCAACTGGTCTGGATGCTGTTCAACAGTAGAGTACTATGTTCAACTGGTCTGGATCCTGTTCAACTGGCCTGGATCCTGTTCAACTGGTCTGGATCCTGTTCAACTGGTCTGGATGCTGTTCAACAGTAGAGTACTATGTTCAACTGGTCTGGATCCTGTTCAACTGGTCTGGATCCTGTTCAACTGGTCTGGATCCTGTTCAACAGTAGAGTACTATGTTCAACTGGTCTGGATCCTGTTCAACAGTACAGTACTATGTTCAACTGGTCTGGGTCCTGTTCAACTGGTCTGGATCCTGTTCAACTGGTCTGGATCCTGTTCAACAGTAGAGTACTATGTTCAACTGGTCTAGATCCTGTTCAACAGTAGAGTACTATGTTCAACTGGTCTGGATCCTGTTCAACAGTACAGTACTATGTTCAACTGGTCTGGGTCCTGTTCAACTGGTCTGGATCCTGTTCAACTGGTCTGGATCCTGTTCAACAGTAGAGTACTATGTTCAACTGGCCTGGATCCTGTTCAACTGGTCTGGATCCTGTTCAACTGGTCTGGATCCTGTTCAACAGTAGAGTACTATGTTCAACTGGTCTGGATCCTGTTCAACTGGTCTGGATCCTGTTCAACTGGTCTGGATCCTGTTCAACAGTAGAGTACTATGTTCAACTGGTCTGGATCCTGTTCAACTGGTCTGGATCCTGTTCAACAGTAGAGTACTATGTTCAACTGGTCTGGATCCTGTTCAACTGGTCTGGATCCTGTTCAACAGTAGAGTACTATGTTCAACTGGTCTGGATCCTGTTCAACTGGTCTGGATCCTGTTCAACAGTAGAGTACTATGTTCAACTGGCCTGGATCCTGTTCAACTGGTCTGGGTCCTGTTCAACTGGTCTGGATCCTGTTCAACTGGTCTGGATCCTGTTCAACAGTAGAGTACTATGTTCAACTGGCCTGGATCCTGTTCAACAGTAGAGTACTATGTTCAACTGGTCTGGATCCTGTTCAACTGGTCTGGATCCTGTTCAACTGGTCTGGATCCTGTTCAACAGTAGAGTACTATGTTCAACTGGTCTGGATCCTGTTCAACAGTAGAGTACTATGTTCAACTGGTCTGGATCCTGTTCAACTGGTCTGGATCCTGTTCAACTGGTCTGGATCCTGTTCAACTGGCCTGGATCCTGTTCAACTGGTCTGGATCCTGTTCAACAGTAGAGTACTATGTTCAACTGGTCTGGATCCTGTTCAACTGGTCTGGATCCTGTTCAACTGGTGTGGATCCTGTTCAACTGGTCTGGATCCTGTTCAACAGTAGAGTACTATGTTCAACTGGTCTGGATCCTGTTCAACAGTAGAGTACTATGTTCAACTGGTCTGGATCCTGTTCAACTGGTGTGGATCCTGTTCAACTGGTCTGGATCCTGTTCAACTGGTCTGGATTCTGTTCAACTGGCCTGGATCCTGTTCAACTGGTCTAGATCCTGTTCAACAGTAGAGTACTATGTTCAACTGGTCTGGATCCTGTTCAACTGGTCTGGATCCTGTTCAACTGGTCTGGATCCTGTTCAACTGGTCTGGATCCTGTTCAACAGTAGAGTACTATGTTCAACTGGTCTGGATCCTGTTCAACTGGTCTGGATCCTGTTCAACAGTAGAGTACTATGTTCAACTGGTCTGGATCCTGTTCAACTGGTCTGGATCCTGTTCAACAGTAGAGTACTATGTTCAACTGGTCTGGATCCTGTTCAACTGGTCTGGATCCTGTTCAACAGTAGAGTACTATGTTCAACTGGTCTGGATCCTGTTCAACTGGTCTGGATCCTGTTCAACTGGTCTGGATCCTGTTCAACAGTAGAGTACTATGTTCAACTGGCCTGGATCCTGTTCAACTGGTCTGGATCCTGTTCAACAGTAGAGTACTATGTTCAACTGGCCTGGATCCTGTTCAACAGTGGAGTACTATGTTCAACTGGCCTGGATCCTGTTCAACTGGCCTGGATCCTGTTCAACTGGTCTGGATCCTGTTCAACAGTAGAGTACTATGTTCAACTGGCCTGGATCCTGTTCAACTGGTCTGGATCCTGTTCAACTGGTGTGGATCCTGTTCAACTGGTCTGGATCCTGTTCAACAGTAGAGTACTATGTTCAACTGGTCTGGATCCTGTTCAACAGTAGAGTACTATGTTCAACTGGTCTGGATCCTGTTCAACTGGTGTGGATCCTGTTCAACTGGTCTGGATCCTGTTCAACTGGTCTGGATCCTGTTCAACTGGCCTGGATCCTGTTCAACTGGTCTGGATCCTGTTCAACATTAGAGTACTATGTTCAACTGGTCTGGATCCTGTTCAACTGGTCTGGATCCTGTTCAACTGGTCTGGATCCTGTTCAACTGGTCTGGATCCTGTTCAACAGTAGAGTACTATGTTCAACTGGTCTGGATCCTGTTCAACTGGTCTGGATCCTGTTCAACAGTAGAGTACTATGTTCAACTGGTCTGGATCCTGTTCAACTGGTCTGGATCCTGTTCAACAGTAGAGTACTATGTTCAACTGGTCTGGATCCTGTTCAACTGGTCTGGATCCTGTTCAACAGTAGAGTACTATGTTCAACTGGTCTGGATCCTGTTCAACTGGTCTGGATCCTGTTCAACTGGTCTGGATCCTGTTCAACAGTAGAGTACTATGTTCAACTGGCCTGGATCCTGTTCAACTGGTCTGGATCCTGTTCAACAGTAGAGTACTATGTTCAACTGGCCTGGATCCTGTTCAACAGTAGAGTACTATGTTCAACTGGCCTGGATCCTGTTCAACTGGCCTGGATCCTGTTCAACTGGTCTGGATCCTGTTCAACAGTAGAGTACTATGTTCAACTGGCCTGGATCCTGTTCAACTGGTCTGGATCCTGTTCAACTGGCCTGGATCCTGTTAAACAGTAGAGTACTATGTTCAACTGGTCTGGATCCTGTTCAACAGTAGAGTACTATGTTCAACTGGTCTGGATCCTGTTCAACTGGTCTGGATCCTGTTCAACTGGTCTGGATCCTGTTCAACAGTAGAGTACTATGTTCAACTGGTCTGGATCCTGTTCAACTGGTCTGGATCCTGTTCAACTGGTCTGGATCCTGTTCAACAGTAGAGTACTATGTTCAACTGGTCTGGATCCTGTTCAACAGTAGAGTACTATGTTCAACTGGTCTGGATCCTGTTCAACTGGTCTGGATCCTGTTCAACAGTAGAGTACTATGTTCAACTGGCCTGGATCCTGTTCAACAGAAGAGTACTATGTTCAACTGGTCTGGATCCTGTTCAACTGGCCTGGATCCTGTTCAACTGGTCTGGATCCTGTTCAACAGTAGAGTACTATGTTCAACTGGTCTGGATCCTGTTCAACTGGTCTGGATCCTGTTCAACTGGCCTGGATCCTGTTCAACAGTAGAGTACTATGTTCAACTGGTCTGGATCCTGTTCAACTGGTCTGGATCCTGTTCAGCTGGTCTGGATCCTGTTCAACTGGCCTGGATCCTGTTCAACTGGTCTGGATCCTGTTCAACAGTAGAGTACAATGTTCAACTGGTCTGGATCCTGTTCAACTGGTCTGGATCCTGTTCAACTGGTGTGGATCCTGTTAAACTGGTCTGGATCCTGTTCAACAGTAGAGTACTATGTTCAACTGGCCTGGATCCTGTTCAACTGGTCTGGATCCTGTTCAACAGTAGAGTACTATTTTCAACTGGTCTGGATCCTGTTCAACTGGCCTGGATCCTGTTCAACAGTAGAGTACTATGTTCAACTGGTCTGGATCCTGTTCAACAGTAGAGTACTATGTTCAACTGGTCTGGATCCTGTTCAACTGGTCTGGATCCTGTTCAACTGGTCTGGATCCTGTTCAACTGGTCTGGATCCTGTTCAACAGTAGAGTACTATGTTCAACTGGTCTGGATCCTGTTCAACAGTAGAGTACTATGTTCAACTGGTCTGGATCCTGTTCAACTGGTGTGGATCCTGTTCAACTGGTCTGGATCCTGTTCAACTGGTCTGGATCCTGTTCAACAGTAGAGTACTATGTTCAACTGGTCTGGATCCTGTTCAACAGTAGAGTACTATGTTCAACTGGCCTGGATCCTGTTCAACAGTAGAGTACTATGTTCAACTGGTCTGGATCCTGTTCAACTGGTCTGGATCCTGTTCAACAGTAGAGTACTATGTTCAACTGGTCTGGATCCAGTTCAACAGTAGAGTACTATGTTCAACTGGTCTGGATCCTGTTCAACTGGTCTGGATCCTGTTCAACTGGTCTGGATCCTGTTCAACTGGCCTGGATCCTGTTCAACTGGTCTGGATCCTGTTCAACAGTAGAGTACTATGTTCAACTGGTCTGGATCCTGTTCAACTGGTCTGGATCCTGTTCAACTGGTGTGGATCCTGTTCAACTGGTCTGGATCCTGTTCAACAGTAGAGTACTATGTTCAACTGGCCTGGATCCTGTTCAACTGGTCTGGATCCTGTTCAACAGTTGAGTACTATGTTCAACTGGTCTGGATCCTGTTCAACTGGTCTGGATCCTGTTCAACAGTAGAGTACTATGTTCAACTGGTCTGGATCCTGTTCAACTGGTCTGGATCCTGTTCAACTGGTCTGGATCCTGTTCAACTGGCCTGGATCCTGTTCAACAGTAGAGTACTATGTTCAACTGGTCTGGATCCTGTTCAACTGGTCTGGATCCTGTTCAACAGTAGAGTACTATGTTCAACTGGCCTGGATCCTGTTCAACTGGTCTGGATCCTTTTCAACTGGTCTGGATCCTGTTCAACAGTAGAGTACTATGTTCAACTGGTCTGGATCCTGTTCAACAGTAGAGTACTATGTTCAACTGGTCTGGATCCTGTTCAACTGGTCTGGATCCTGTTCAACTGGTCTGGATCCTGTTCAACTGGTCTGGATCCTGTTCAACATTAGAGTACTATGTTCAACTGGTCTGGATCCCGTACAACTGGTCTGGATCCTGTTCAACTGGTCTGGATCCTGTACAACTGTTCTGGATCCTGTTCAACAGTAGAGTACTATGTTCAACTGGTCTGGATCCTGTTCAACTGGTCTGGATCCTGTTCAACTGGTCTGGATCCTGTTCAACAGTAGAGTACTATGTTCAACTGGTCTGGATCCTGTTCAACAGTACAGTACTATGTTCAACTGGTCTGGGTCCTGTTCAACTGGTCTGGATCCTGTTCAACTGGTCTGGATCCTGTTCAACAGTAGAGTACTATGTTCAACTGGTCTAGATCCTGTTCAACAGTAGAGTACTATGTTCAACTGGTCTGGATCCTGTTCAACTGGCCTGGATCCTGTTCAACAGTAGAGTACTATGTTCAACTGGTCTGGATCCTGTTCAACTGGCCTGGATCCTGTTCAACAGTAGAGTACTATATTAAACTGGTCTGGATCCTGTTCAACAGTAGAGTACTATGTTCAACTGGTCTGGATCCTGTTCAACAGTAGAGTACTATGTTCAACTGGTCTGGATCCTGTTCAACTGGCCTGGATCCTGTTCAACTGGTCTGGATCCTGTTCAACAGTAGAGTACTATGTTCAACTGGTCTGGATCCTGTTCAACAGTAGAGTACTATGTTCAACTGGCCTGGATCCTGTTCAACTGGTCTGGATCCTGTTCAACTGGTCTGGATCCTGTTCAACAGTAGAGTACTATGTTCAACTGGTCTGGATCCTGTTCAACAGTAGAGTACTATGTTCAACTGGTCTGGATCCTGTTCAACTGGTCTGGATCCTGTTCAACTGGTCTGGATCCTGTTCAACTGGCCTGGATCCTGTTCAACTGGTCTGGATCCTGTTCAACAGTAGAGTACTATGTTCAACTGGTCTGGATCCTGTTCAACTGGTCTGGATCCTGTTCAACTGGTCTGGATCCTGTTCAACTGGTCTGGATCCTGTTCAACAGTAGAGTACTATGTTCAACTGGTCTGGATCCTGTTCAACTGGTCTGGATCCTGTTCAACAGTAGAGTACTATGTTACACTGGTCTGGATCCTGTTCAACTGGTCTGGATCCTGTTCAACAGTAGAGTACTATGTTCAACTGGTCTGGATCCTGTTCAACTGGTCTGGATCCTGTTCAACAGTAGAGTACTATGTTCAACTGGTCTGGATCCTGTTCAACTGGTCTGGATCCTGTTCAACTGGTCTGGATCCTGTTCAACAGTAGAGTACTATGTTCAACTGGCCTGGATCCTGTTCAACTGGTCTGGATCCTGTTCAACAGTAGAGTACTATGTTCAACTGGTCTGGATCCTGTTCAACAGTAGAGTACTATGTTCAACTGGTCTGGATCCTGTTCAACTGGTGTGGATCCTGTTCAACTGGTCTGGATCCTGTTCAACTGGTCTGGATCCTGTTCAACTGGCCTGGATCCTGTTCAACTGGTCTGGATCCTGTTCAACATTAGAGTACTATGTTCAACTGGTCTGGATCCTGTTCAACTGGTCTGGATCCTGTTCAACTGGTCTGGATCCTGTTCAACTGGTCTGGATCCTGTTCAACAGTAGAGTACTATGTTCAACTGGTCTGGATCCTGTTCAACTGGTCTGGATCCTGTTCAACAGTAGAGTACTATGTTCAACTGGTCTGGATCCTGTTCAACTGGTCTGGATCCTGTTCAACAGTAGAGTACTATGTTCAACTGGTCTGGATCCTGTTCAACTGGTCTGGATCCTGTTCAACAGTAGAGTACTATGTTCAACTGGTCTGGATCCTGTTCAACTGGTCTGGATCCTGTTCAACTGGTCTGGATCCTGTTCAACAGTAGAGTACTATGTTCAACTGGCCTGGATCCTGTTCAACTGGTCTGGATCCTGTTCAACAGTAGAGTACTATGTTCAACTGGCCTGGATCCTGTTCAACAGTAGAGTACTATGTTCAACTGGCCTGGATCCTGTTCAACTGGCCTGGATCCTGTTCAACTGGTCTGGATCCTGTTCAACAGTAGAGTACTATGTTCAACTGGCCTGGATCCTGTTCAACTGGTCTGGATCCTGTTCAACTGGCCTGGATCCTGTTAAACAGTAGAGTACTATGTTCAACTGGTCTGGATCCTGTTCAACAGTAGAGTACTATGTTCAACTGGTCTGGATCCTGTTCAACTGGTCTGGATCCTGTTCAACTGGTCTGGATCCTGTTCAACAGTAGAGTACTATGTTCAACTGGTCTGGATCCTGTTCAACTGGTCTGGATCCTGTTCAACTGGTCTGGATCCTGTTCAACAGTAGAGTACTATGTTCAACTGGTCTGGATCCTGTTCAACAGTAGAGTACTATGTTCAACTGGTCTGGATCCTGTTCAACTGGTCTGGATCCTGTTCAACAGTAGAGTACTATGTTCAACTGGCCTGGATCCTGTTCAACAGAAGAGTACTATGTTCAACTGGTCTGGATCCTGTTCAACTGGCCTGGATCCTGTTCAACAGTAGAGTACTATGTTCAACTGGTCTGGATCCTGTTCAACTGGTCTGGATCCTGTTCAGCTGGTCTGGATCCTGTTCAACTGGCCTGGATCCTGTTCAACTGGTCTGGATCCTGTTCAACTGGTGTGGATCCTGTTAAACTGGTCTGGATCCTGTTCAACAGTAGAGTACTATGTTCAACTGGCCTGGATCCTGTTCAACTGGTCTGGATCCTGTTCAACAGTAGAGTACTATTTTCAACTGGTCTGGATCCTGTTCAACTGGCCTGGATCCTGTTCAACAGTAGAGTACTATGTTCAACTGGTCTGGATCCTGTTCAACAGTAGAGTACTATGTTCAACTGGTCTGGATCCTGTTCAACTGGTCTGGATCCTGTTCAACTGGTCTGGATCCTGTTCAACTGGTCTGGATCCTGTTCAACAGTAGAGTACTATGTTCAACTGGTCTGGATCCTGTTCAACAGTAGAGTACTATGTTCAACTGGTCTGGATCCTGTTCAACTGGTGTGGATCCTGTTCAACTGGTCTGGATCCTGTTCAACTGGTCTGGATCCTGTTCAACAGTAGAGTACTATGTTCAACTGGTCTGGATCCTGTTCAACAGTAGAGTACTATGTTCAACTGGCCTGGATCCTGTTCAACAGTAGAGTACTATGTTCAACTGGTCTGGATCCTGTTCAACTGGTCTGGATCCTGTTCAACAGTAGAGTACTATGTTCAACTGGTCTGGATCCAGTTCAACAGTAGAGTACTATGTTCAACTGGTCTGGATCCTGTTCAACTGGTCTGGATCCTGTTCAACTGGTCTGGATCCTGTTCAACTGGCCTGGATCCTGTTCAACTGGTCTGGATCCTGTTCAACAGTAGAGTACTATGTTCAACTGGTCTGGATCCTGTTCAACTGGTCTGGATCCTGTTCAACTGGTGTGGATCCTGTTCAACTGGTCTGGATCCTGTTCAACAGTAGAGTACTATGTTCAACTGGCCTGGATCCTGTTCAACTGGTCTGGATCCTGTTCAACAGTTGAGAACTATGTTCAACTGGTCTGGATCCTGTTCAACTGGTCTGGATCCTGTTCAACAGTAGAGTACTATGTTCAACTGGTCTGGATCCTGTTCAACTGGTCTGGATCCTGTTCAACTGGTCTGGATCCTGTTCAACTGGCCTGGATCCTGTTCAACAGTAGAGTACTATGTTCAACTGGTCTGGATCCTGTTCAACTGGTCTGGATCCTGTTCAACAGTAGAGTACTATGTTCAACTGGCCTGGATCCTGTTCAACTGGTCTGGATCCTTTTCAACTGGTCTGGATCCTGTTCAACAGTAGAGTACTATGTTCAACTGGTCTGGATCCTGTTCAACAGTAGAGTACTATGTTCAACTGGTCTGGATCCTGTTCAACTGGTCTGGATCCTGTTCAACTGGTCTGGATCCTGTTCAACTGGTCTGGATCCTGTTCAACATTAGAGTACTATGTTCAACTGGTCTGGATCCCGTACAACTGGTCTGGATCCTGTTCAACTGGTCTGGATCCTGTACAACTGTTCTGGATCCTGTTCAACAGTAGAGTACTATGTTCAACTGGTCTGGATCCTGTTCAACTGGCCTGGATCCTGTTCAACTGGTCTGGATGCTGTTCAACAGTAGAGTACTATGTTCAACTGGTCTGGATCCTGTTCAACTGGCCTGGATCCTGTTCAACTGGTCTGGATCCTGTTCAACTGGTCTGGATGCTGTTCAACAGTAGAGTACTATGTTCAACTGGTCTGGATCCTGTTCAACTGGTCTGGATCCTGTTCAACTGGTCTGGATCCTGTTCAACAGTAGAGTACTATGTTCAACTGGTCTGGATCCTGTTCAACAGTACAGTACTATGTTCAACTGGTCTGGGTCCTGTTCAACTGGTCTGGATCCTGTTCAACTGGTCTGGATCCTGTTCAACAGTAGAGTACTATGTTCAACTGGTCTAGATCCTGTTCAACAGTAGAGTACTATGTTCAACTGGTCTGGATCCTGTTCATCTGGCCTGGATCCTGTTCAACAGTAGAGTACTATGTTCAACTGGTCTGGATCCTGTTCAACTGGCCTGGATCCTGTTCAACAGTAGAGTACTATATTAAACTGGTCTGGATCCTGTTCAACAGTAGAGTACTATGTTCAACTGGTCTGGATCCTGTTCAACAGTAGAGTACTATGTTCAACTGGTCTGGATCCTGTTCAACTGGCCTGGATCCTGTTCAACTGGTCTGGATCCTGTTCAACAGTAGAGTACTATGTTCAACTGGTCTGGATCCTGTTCAACAGTAGAGTACTATGTTCAACTGGCCTGGATCCTGTTCAACTGGTCTGGATCCTGTTCAACTGGTCTGGATCCTGTTCAACAGTAGAGTACTATGTTCAACTGGTCTGGATCCTGTTCAACAGTAGAGTACTATGTTCAACTGGTCTGGATCCTGTTCAACTGGTCTGGATCCTGTTCAACTGGTCTGGATCCTGTTCAACTGGCCTGGATACTGTTTAACTGGTCTGGATCCTGTTCAACAGTAGAGTACTATGTTCAACTGGTCTGGATCCTGTTCAACTAGTCTGGATCCTGTTCAACTGGTCTGGATCCTGTTCAATAGTAGAGTACTATGTTCAACTGGTCTGGATCCTGTTCAACTGGTCTGGATCCTGTTCAACTGTTCTGGATCCTGTTCAACTGGTCTGGATCCTGTTCAACAGTAGAGTACTATGTTCAACTGGCCTGGATCCTGTTCAACTGGCCTGGATCCTGTTCAACTGGCCTGGATCCTGTTCAACTGGTCTGGATCCTGTTCAACAGTAGAGTACTATGTTCAACTGGCCTGGATCCTGTTCAACTGGTCTGGATCCTGTTCAACTGGTCTGGATCCTGTTCAACAGTAGAGTACTATGTTCAACTGGTCTGGATCCTGTTCAACTGGTCTGGATCCTGTTCAACAGTAGAGTACTATGTTCAACTGGCCTGGATCCTGTTCAACAGTAGAGTACTATGTTCAACTGGTCTGGATCCTGTTCAACTGGTCTGGATCCTGTTCAACAGTAGAGTACTATGTTCAACTGGCCTGGATCCTGTTCAACAGTAGAGTACTATGTTCAACTGGTCTGGATCCTGTTCAACTGGTCTGGATCCTGTTCAACTGGTCTGGATCCTGTTCAACTGTAGAGTACTATGTTCAACTGGTCTGGATCCTGTTCAACTGGCCTGGATCCTGTTCAACTGGTCTGGATCCTGTTCAACTGGTCTGGATCCTGTTCAACTGGTCTGGATCCTGTTCAACTGGTCTGGATCCTGTTCAACAGTAGAGTACTATGTTCAACTGGTCTGGATCCTGTTCAACTGGTCTGGATCCTGTTCAACAGTAGAGTACTATGTTCAACTGGTCTGGATCCTGTTCAACTGGCCTGGATCCTGTTCAACAGTAGAGTACTATGTTCAACTGGTCTGGATCCTGTTCAACTGGTCTGGATCCTGTTCAACTGGTCTGGATCCTGTTCAACAGTAGAGTACTATGTTCAACTGGTCTGGATCCTGTTCAACTGGTCTGGATCCTGTTCAACTGGTCTGGATCCTGTTCAACAGTAGAGTACTATGTTCAACTGGTCTGGATCCTGTTCAACTGGTCTGGATCCTGTTCAACAGTAGAGTACTATGTTCAACTGGTCTGGATCCTGTTCAACAGTAGAGTACTATGTTCAACTGGTCTGGATCCTGTTCAACTGGTCTGGATCCTGTTCAACTGGTCTGGATCCTGTTCAACTCGTCTGGATCCTGTTCAACTGGTCTGGATCCTGTTCAACTGGCCTGGATCCTGTTCAACAGTAGAGTACTATGTTCAACTGGTCTGGATCCTGTTCAACAGTAGAGTACTATATTCAACTGGTCTGGATCCTGTTCAACTGGTCTGGATCCTGTTCAACTGGTTTGGATCCTGTTCAACTGGTCTGGATCCTGTTCAACTGGTCTGGATCCTGTTCAACAGTAGAGTACTATGTTCAACTGGCCTGGATCCTGTTCAACTGGCCTGGATCCTGTTCAACAGTAGAGTACTATGTTCAACTGGTCTGGATCCTGTTCAACTGGTCTGGATCCTGTTCAACAGTAGAGTACTATGTTCAACTGGTCTGGATCCTGTTCAACTGGTCTGGATCCTGTTCAACTGGCCTGGATCCTGTTCAACAGTAGAGTACTATGTTCAACTGGTCTGGATCCTGTTCAACTGGTCTGGATCCTGTTCAACTGGTCTGGATCCTGTTCAACTGGCCTGGATCCTGTTCAACTGGTCTGGATCCTGTTCAACAGTAGAGTACTATGTTCAACTGGTCTGGATCCTGTTCAACTAGTCTGGATCCTGTTCAACTGGTCTGGATCCTGTTCAATAGTAGAGTACTATGTTCAACTGGTCTGGATCCTGTTCAACTGGTCTGGATCCTGTTCAACTGTTCTGGATCCTGTTCAACTGGTCTGGATCCTGTTCAACAGTAGAGTACTATGTTCAACTGGCCTGGATCCTGTTCAACTGGCCTGGATCCTGTTCAACTGGCCTGGATCCTGTTCAACAGTAGAGTACTATGTTCAACTGGTCTGGATCCTGTTCAACTGGTCTGGATCCTGTTCAACAGTAGAGTACTATGTTCAACTGGCCTGGATCCTGTTCAACAGTAGAGTACTATGTTCAACTGGTCTGGATCCTGTTCAACTGGTCTGGATCCTGTTCAACAGTAGAGTACTATGTTCAACTGGCCTGGATCCTGTTCAACAGTAGAGTACTATGTTCAACTGGTCTGGATCCTGTTCAACTGGTCTGGATCCTGTTCAACTGTAGAGTACTATGTTCAACTGGTCTGGATCCTGTTCAACTGGCATGGATCCTGTTCAACTGGTCTGGATCCTGTTCAACTGGTCTGGATCCTGTTCAACTGGTCTGGATCCTGTTCAACTGGTCTGGATCCTGTTCAACAGTAGAGTACTATGTTCAACTGGTCTGGATCCTGTTCAACTGGTCTGGATCCTGTTCAACAGTAGAGTACTATGTTCAACTGGTCTGGATCCTGTTCAACTGGCCTGGATCCTGTTCAACAGTAGAGTACTATGTTCAACTGGTCTGGATCCTGTTCAACTGGTCTGGATCCTGTTCAACTGGTCTGGATCCTGTTCAACAGTAGAGTACTATGTTCAACTGGTCTGGATCCTGTTCAACTGGTCTGGATCCTGTTCAACTGGTCTGGATCCTGTTCAACAGTAGAGTACTATGTTCAACTGGTCTGGATCCTGTTCAACTGGTCTGGATCCTGTTCAACAGTAGAGTACTATGTTCAACTGGTCTGGATCCTGTTCAACAGTAGAGTACTATGTTCAACTGGTCTGGATCCTGTTCAACTGGTCTGGATCCTGTTCAACTGGTCTGGATCCTGTTCAACTCGTCTGGATCCTGTTCAACTGGTCTGGATCCTGTTCAACTGGCCTGGATCCTGTTCAACAGTAGAGTACTATGTTCAACTGGTCTGGATCCTGTTCAACAGTAGAGTACTATATTCAACTGGTCTGGATCCTGTTCAACTGGTCTGGATCCTGTTCAACTGGTTTGGATCCTGTTCAACTGGTCTGGATCCTGTTCAACTGGTCTGGATCCTGTTCAACAGTAGAGTACTATGTTCAACTGGCCTGGATCCTGTTCAACTGGCCTGGATCCTGTTCAACAGTAGAGTACTATGTTCAACTGGTCTGGATCCTGTTCAACTGGTCTGGATCCTGTTCAACTGGCCTGGATCCTGTTCAACAGTAGAGTACTATGTTCAACTGGTCTGGATCCTGTTCAACTGGCCTGGATCCTGTTCAACAGTAGAGTACTATGTTCAACTGGTCTGGATCCTGTTCAACTGGCCTGGATCCTGTTCAACAGTAGAGTACTATGTTCAACTGGTCTGGATCCTGTTCAACTGGTCTGGATCCTGTTCAACTGGTCTGGATCCTGTTCAACTGGTCTGGATCCTGTTCAACTGGCCTGGATCCTGTTCAACAGTAGAGTACTATGTTCAACTGGTCTGGATCCTGTTCAACTGGTCTGGATCCTGTTCAACTGGTCTGGATCCTGTTCAACTGGTCTGGATCCTGTTCAACTGGTCTGGATCCTGCTCAACTGGTCTGGATCCTGTTCAACAGTTGAGTACTATGTTCAACTGGCCTGGATCCTGTTCAACAGTAGAGTACTATATTCAACTGGTCTGGATCCTGTTCAACAGTAGAGTACTATGTTCAACTGGTCTGGATCCTGTTCAACTGGTCTGGATCCTGTTCAACAGTAGAGTACTATGTTCAACTGGTCTGGATCCTGTTCAACTGGTCTGGATCCTGTTCAACTGGTCTGGATCCTGTTCAACTGGCCTGGATCCTGTTCAACAGTAGAGTACTATGTTCAACTGGTCTGGATCCTGTTCAACAGTAGAGTACTATGTTCAACTGGTCTGGATCCTGTTCAACAGTAGAGTACTATGTTCAACTGGTCTGGATCCTGTTCAACTGGTGTGGATCCTGTTCAACTGGTCTGGATCCTGTTCAACAGTAGAGTACTATTTTCAACTGGCCTGGATCCTGTTCAACAGTAGAGTACTATGTTCAACTGGTCTGGATCCTGTTCAACTGGTCTGGATCCTGTTCAACTGGTCTGGATCCTGTTCAACAGTAGAGTACTATGTTCAACTGGTCTGGATCCTGTTCAACAGTAGAGTACTATGTTCAACTGGTCTGGATCCTGTTCAACTGGCCTGGATCCTGTTCAACTGGTCTGGATCCTGTTCAACAGTAGAGTACTATGTTCAACTGGTCTGGATCCTGTTCAACTGGCCTGGATCCTGTTCAACAGTAGAGTACTATGTTCAACTGGTCTGGATCCTGTTCAACTGGTCTGGATCCTGTTCAACTGGCCTGGATCCTGTTCAACAGTAGAGTACTATGTTCAACTGGTCTGGATCCTGTTCAACTGGTCTGGATCCTGTTCAACTGGCCTGGATCCTGTTCAACAGTAGAGTACTATGTTCAACTGGTCTGGATCCTGTTCAACAGTAGAGTACTATGTTCAACTGGTCTGGATCCTGTTCAACTGGTCTGGATCCTGTTCAACAGTAGAGTACTATGTTCAACTGGTCTTTATCCTGTTCAACTGGTCTGGATCCTGTTCAACAGTAGAGTACTATGTTCAACTGGTCTGGATCCTGTTCAACTGGTCTGGATCCTGTTCAACAGTAGAGTACTATGTTCAACTGGTCTGGATCCTGTTCAACTGGTCTGGATCCTGTTCAACTGGTCTGGATCCTGTTCAACTGGTCTGGATCCTGTTCAAATGGTCTGGATCCTGTTCAACAGTAGAGTACTATGTTCAACTGGTCTGGATCCTGTTCAACTGGCCTGGATCCTGTTCAACAGTAGAGTACTATGTTCAACTGGTCTGGATCCTGTTCAACAGTAGAGTACTATGTTCAACTGGTCTGGATCCTGTTCAACTGGCCTGGATCCTGTTCAACTGGTCTGGATCCTGTTCAACTGGTCTGGATCCTGTTCAACTGGTCTGGATCCTGTTCAACAGTAGAGTACTATGTTCAACTGGTCTGGATCCTGTTCAACAGTAGAGTACTATATTCAACTGGTCTGGATCCTGTTCAACAGTAGAGTACTATGTTCAACTGGTCTGGATCCTGTTCAACTGGTCTGGATCCTGTTCAACAGTAGAGTACTATGTTCAACTGGTCTGGATCCTGTTCAACAGTAGAGTACTCTGTTCAACTGGTCTGGATCCTGTTCAACAGTAGAGTACTATGTTCAACTGGTCTGGATCCTGTTCAACTGGTGTGGATCCTGTTCAACTGGTCTGGATCCTGTTCAACTGGTCTGGATCCTGTTCAACAGTAGAGTACTATGTTCAACTGGTCTGGATCCTTTTCAACTGGCCTGGATCCTGTTCAACTGGTCTGGATCCTGTTCAACTGGCCTGGATCCTGTTCAACAGTAGAGTACTATGTTCAACTGGTCTGGATCCTGTTCAACTGGTCTGGATCCTGTTCAACAGTAGAGTACTATGTTCAACTGGTCTGGATCCTGTTCAACAGTAGAGTACTATGTTCAACTGGTCTGGATCCTGTTCAACTGGCCTGGATCCTGTTCAACTGGTCTGGATCCTGTTCAACAGTAGAGTACTATGTTCAACTGGTCTGGATCCTGTTCAACTGGTCTGGATCCTGTTCAACAGTAGAGTACTATGTTCAACTGGTCTGGATCCTGTTCAACTGGTCTGGATCCTGTTCAACAGTAGAGTACTATGTTCAACTGGTCTGGATCCTGTTCACCTGGCCTGGATCCTGTTCAACAGTAGAGTACTATGTTCAACTGGTCTGGATCCTGTTCAACTGGTCTGGATCCTGTTCAACAGTAGAGTACTATGTTCAACTGGTCTGGATCCTGTTCAACTGGTCTGGATCCTGTTCATCTGGCCTGGATCCTGTTCAACAGTAGAGTACTATGGTCAACTGGTCTGGATCCTGTTCAACTGGTCTGGATCCTGTTCAACTGGCCTGGATCCTGTTCAACAGTAGAGTACTATGTTCAACTGGTCTGGATCCTGTTCAACTGGCCTGGATCCTGTTCAACAGTAGAGTACTATGTTCAACTGGTCTGGATCCTGTTCAACTGGTCTGGATCCTGTTCAACTGGTCTGGATCCTGTTCAACTGGTCTGGATCCTGTTCACCTGGCCTGGATCCTGTTCAACAGTAGAGTACTATATTCAACTGGTCTGGATCCTGTTCAACAGTAGAGTACTATGTTCAACTGGTCTGGATCCTGTTCAACTGGTCTGGATCCTGTTCAACTGGTCTGGATCCTGTTCAACTGGCCTGGATCCTGTTCAACAGTAGAGTACTATGTTCAACTGGTCTGGATCCTGTTCAACAGTAGAGTACTATGTTCAACTGGTCTGGATCCTGTTCAACAGTAGAGTACTATGTTAAACTGGTCTGGATCCTGTTCAACTGGTGTGGATCCTGTTCAACTGGTCTGGATCCTGTTCAACTGGCCTGGATCCTGTTCAACAGTAGAGTACTATGTTCAACTGGTCTGGATCCTGTTCAACTGGTCTGGATCCTGTTCAACTGGTCTGGATCCTGTTCAAAAGGCCTGGATCCTGTTCAACAGTAGAGTACTATGTTCAACTGGTCTGGATCCTGTTCAACTGGCCTGGATCCTGTTCAACTGGTCTGGATCCTGTTCAACTGGCCTGGATCCTGTTCAACAGTAGAGTACTATGTTCAACTGGTCTGGATCCTGTTCAACTGGTCTGGATCCTGTTCAACTGGTCTGGATCCTGTTCAACAGTAGAGTACTATGTTCAACTGGTCTGGATCCTGTTCAACAGTAGAGTACTATGTTCAACTGGTCTGGATCCTGTTCAACTGGTCTGGATCCTGTTCAACTGGTCTGGATCCTGTTCAACTCGTCTGGATCCTGTTCAACTGGTCTGGATCCTGTTCAACTGGCCTGGATCCTGTTCAACAGTAGAGTACTATGTTCAACTGGTCTGGATCCTGTTCAACAGTAGAGTACTATATTCAACTGGTCTGGATCCTGTTCAACTGGTCTGGATCCTGTTCAACTGGTTTGGATCCTGTTCAACTGGTCTGGATCCTGTTCAACTGGTCTGGATCCTGTTCAACAGTAGAGTACTATGTTCAACTGGCCTGGATCCTGTTCAACTGGCCTGGATCCTGTTCAACAGTAGAGTACTATGTTCAACTGGTCTGGATCCTGTTCAACTGGTCTGGATCCTGTTCAACAGTAGAGTACTATGTTCAACTGGTCTGGATCCTGTTCAACTGGTCTGGATCCTGTTCAACTGGCCTGGATCCTGTTCAACAGTAGAGTACTATGTTCAACTGGTCTGGATCCTGTTCAACTGGCCTGGATCCTGTTCAACAGTAGAGTACTATGTTCAACTGGTCTGGATCCTGTTCAACTGGCCTGGATCCTGTTCAACAGTAGAGTACTATGTTCAACTGGTCTGGATCCTGTTCAACTGGTCTGGATCCTGTTCAACTGGTCTGGATCCTGTTCAACTGGTCTGGATCCTGTTCAACTGGCCTGGATCCTGTTCAACAGTAGAGTACTATGTTCAACTGGTCTGGATCCTGTTCAACTGGTCTGGATCCTGTTCAACTGGTCTGGATCCTGTTCAACTGGTCTGGATCCTGTTCAACTGGTCTGGATCCTGCTCAACTGGTCTGGATCCTGTTCAACAGTAGAGTACTATGTTCAACTGGCCTGGATCCTGTTCAACAGTAGAGTACTATATTCAACTGGTCTGGATCCTGTTCAACAGTAGAGTACTATGTTCAACTGGTCTGGATCCTGTTCAACTGGTCTGGATCCTGTTCAACAGTAGAGTACTATGTTCAACTGGTCTGGATCCTGTTCAACTGGTCTGGATCCTGTTCAACTGGTCTGGATCCTGTTCAACTGGCCTGGATCCTGTTCAACAGTAGAGTACTATGTTCAACTGGTCTGGATCCTGTTCAACAGTAGAGTACTATGTTCAACTGGTCTGGATCCTGTTCAACTGGTGTGGATCCTGTTCAACTGGTCTGGATCCTGTTCAACTGGTGTGGATCCTGTTCAACTGGTCTGGATCCTGTTCAACAGTAGAGTACTATGTTCAACTGGTCTGGATCCTGTTCAACAGTAGAGTACTATGTTCAACTGGTCTGGATCCTGTTCAACAGTAGAGTACTATGTTCAACTGGTCTGGATCCTGTTCAACTGGTCTGGATCCTGTTCAACTGGTCTGGATCCTGTTCAACAGTAGAGTACTATGTTCAACTGGTCTGGATCCTGTTCAACAGTAGAGTACTATGTTCAACTGGTCTGGATCCTGTTCAACTGGCCTGGATCCTGTTCAACTGGTCTGGATCCTGTTCAACAGTAGAGTACTATGTTCAACTGGTCTGGATCCTGTTCAACTGGCCTGGATCCTGTTCAACAGTAGAGTACTATATTCAACTGGTCTGGATCCTGTTCAACAGTAGAGTACTATGTTCAACTGGTCTGGATCCTGTTCAACTGGTCTGGATCCTGTTCAACAGTAGAGTACTATGTTCAACTGGTCTGGATCCTGTTCAACTGGTCTGGATCCTGTTCAACTGGTCTGGATCCTGTTCAACTGGCCTGGATCCTGTTCAACAGTAGAGTACTATGTTCAACTGGTCTGGATCCTGTTCAACAGTAGAGTACTATGTTCAACTGGTCTGGATCCTGTTCAACTGGTGTGGATCCTGTTCAACTGGTCTGGATCCTGTTCAACTGGTGTGGATCCTGTTCAACTGGTCTGGATCCTGTTCAACAGTAGAGTACTATGTTCAACTGGTCTGGATCCTGTTCAACAGTAGAGTACTATGTTCAACTGGTCTGGATCCTGTTCAACAGTAGAGTACTATGTTCAACTGGTCTGGATCCTGTTCAACTGGTCTGGATCCTGTTCAACTGGTCTGGATCCTGTTCAACAGTAGAGTACTATGTTCAACTGGTCTGGATCCTGTTCAACAGTAGAGTACTATGTTCAACTGGTCTGGATCCTGTTCAACTGGCCTGGATCCTGTTCAACTGGTCTGGATCCTGTTCAACAGTAGAGTACTATGTTCAACTGGTCTGGATCCTGTTCAACTGGCCTGGATCCTGTTCAACAGTAGAGTACTATGTTCAACTGGTCTGGATCCTGTTCAACTGGTCTGGATCCTGTTCAACTGGTGTGGATCCTGTTCAACTGGTCTGGATCCTGTTCAACAGTAGAGTACTATGTTCAACTGGTCTGGATCCTGTTCAACAGTAGAGTACTATGTTCAACTGGTCTGGATCCTGTTCAACAGTAGAGTACTATGTTCAACTGGTCTGGATCCTGTTCAACTGGTCTGGATCCTGTTCAACTGGTCTGGATCCTGTTCAACAGTAGAGTACTATGTTCAACTGGTCTGGATCCTGTTCAACAGTAGAGTACTATGTTCAACTGGTCTGGATCCTGTTCAACTGGCCTGGATCCTGTTCAACTGGTCTGGATCCTGTTCAACAGTAGAGTACTATGTTCAACTGGTCTGGATCCTGTTCAACTGGCCTGGATCCTGTTCAACAGTAGAGTACTATGTTCAACTGGTCTGGATCCTGTTCAACTGGTCTGGATCCTGTTCAACTGGTCTGGATCCTGTTCAACTGGTCTGGATCCTGTTCAACTGGCCTGGATCCTGTTCAACAGTAGAGTACTATGTTCAACTGGTCTGGATCCTGTTCAACAGTAGAGTACTATGTTCAACTGGTCTGGATCCTGTTCAACTGGTCTGGATCCTGTTCAACAGTAGAGTACTATGTTCAACTGGTCTTTATCCTGTTCAACTGGTCTGGATCCTGTTCAACAGTAGAGTACTATGTTCAACTGGTCTGGATCCTGTTCAACTGGTCTGGATCCTGTTCAACAGTAGAGTACTATGTTCAACTGGTCTGGATCCTGTTCAACTGGCCTGGATCCTGTTCAACTGGTCTGGATCCTGTTCAACTGGTCTGGATCCTGTTCAACTGGTCTGGATCCTGTTCAACAGTAGAGTACTATGTTCAACTGGTCTGGATCCTGTTCAACTGGCCTGGATCCTGTTCAACAGTAGAGTACTATGTTCAACTGGTCTGGATCCTGTTCAACAGTAGAGTACTATGTTCAACTGGTCTGGATCCTGTTCAACTGGCCTGGATCCTGTTCAACTGGTCTGGATCCTGTTCAACTGGTCTGGATCCTGTTCAACTGGTCTGGATCCTGTTCAACTGGTCTGGATCCTGTTCAACAGTAGAGTACTATGTTCAACTGGTCTGGATCCTGTTCAACAGTAGAGTACTATATTCAACTGGTCTGGATCCTGTTCAACAGTAGAGTACTATGTTCAACTGGTCTGGATCCTGTTCAACTGGTCTGGATCCTCATCAACAGTAGAGTACTATGTTCAACTGGTCTGGATCCTGTTCAACAGTAGAGTACTCTGTTCAACTGGTCTGGATCCTGTTCAACAGTAGAGTACTATGTTCAACTGGTCTGGATCCTGTTCAACTGGTGTGGATCCTGTTCAACTGGTCTGGATCCTGTTCAACTGGTCTGGATCCTGTTCAACAGTAGAGTACTATGTTCAACTGGTCTGGATCCTGTTCAACAGTAGAGTACTATGTTCAACTGGTCTGGATCCTGTTCAACAGTAGAGTACTATGTTCAACTGGTCTGGATCCTTTTCAACTAGCCTGGATCCTGTTCAACTGGTCTGGATCCTGTTCAACTGGCCTGGATCCTGTTCAACAGTAGAGTACTATGTTCAACTGGTCTGGATCCTGTTCAACTGGTCTGGATCCTGTTCAACAGTAGAGTACTATGTTCAACTGGTCTGGATCCTGTTCAACAGTAGAGTACTATGTTCAACTGGTCTGGATCCTGTTCAACTGGCCTGGATCCTGTTCAACTGGTCTGGATCCTGTTCAACAGTAGAGTACTATGTTCAACTGGTCTGGATCCTGTTCACCTGGCCTGGATCCTGTTCAACAGTAGAGTACTATGTTCAACTGGTCTGGATCCTGTTCAACTGGTCTATATCCTGTTCAACAGTAGAGTACTATGTTCAACTGGTCTGGATCCTGTTCAACTGGTCTGGATCCTGTTCAACTGGCCTGGATCCTGTTCAACAGTATAGTACTATGGTCAACTGGTCTGGATCCTGTTCAACTGGTCTGGATCCTGTTCAACTGGCCTGGATCCTGTTCAACAGTAGAGTACTATGTTCAACTGGTCTGGATCCTGTTCAACTGGCCTGGATCCTGTTCAACAGTAGAGTACTATGTTCAACTGGTCTGGATCCTGTTCAACTGGTCTGGATCCTGTTCAACTGGTCTGGATCCTGTTCAACTGGTCTGGATCCTGTTCACCTGGCCTGGATCCTGTTCAACAGTAGAGTACTATATTCAACTGGTCTGGATCCTGTTCAACAGTAGAGTACTATGTTCAACTGGTCTGGATCCTGTTCAACTGGTCTGGATCCTGTTCAACTGGTCTGGATCCTGTTCAACTGGCCTGGATCCTGTTCAACAGTAGAGTACTATGTTCAACTGGTCTGGATCCTGTTCAACAGTAGAGTACTATGTTCAACTGGTCTGGATCCTGTTCAACAGTAGAGTACTATGTTCAACTGGTCTGGATCCTGTTCAACTGGTGTGGATCCTGTTCAACTGGTCTGGATCCTGTTCAACTGGCCTGGATCCTGTTCAACAGTAGAGTACTATGTTCAACTGGTCTGGATCCTGTTCAACTGGTCTGGATCCTGTTCAACTGGTCTGGATCCTGTTCAACTGGCCTGGATCCTGTTCAACAGTAGAGTACTATGTTCAACTGGTCTGGATCCTGTTCAACTGGCCTGGATCCTGTTCAACTGGTCTGGATCCTGTTCAACTGGCCTGGATCCTGTTCAACAGTAGAGTACTATGTTCAACTGGTCTGGATCCTGTTCAACTGGTCTGGATCCTGTTCAACTGGTCTGGATCCTGTTCAACAGTAGAGTACTATGTTCAACTGGTCTGGATCCTGTTCAATAGTAGAGTACTATGTTCAACTGGTCTGGATCCTGTTCAACTGGCCTGGATCCTGTTCAACTGGTCTGGATCCTGTTCAACAGTAGAGTACTATGTTCAACTGGTCTGGATCCTGTTCAACTGGTCTGGATCCTGTTCAACAGTAGAGTACTATGTTCAACTGGTCTGGATCCTGTTCAACTGGTCTGGATCCTGTTCAACAGTAGAGTACTATGTTCAACTGGTCTGGATCCTGTTCACCTGGCCTGGATCCTGTTCAACAGTAGAGTACTATGTTCAACTGGTCTGGATCCTGTTCAACTGGTCTGGATCCTGTTCAACAGTAGAGTACTATGTTCAACTGGTCTGGATCCTGTTCAACTGGTCTGGATCCTGTTCAACTGGCCTGGATCCTGTTCAACAGTAGAGTACTATGGTCAACTGGTCTGGATCCTGTTCAACTGGTCTGGATCCTGTTCAACTGGCCTGGATCCTGTTCAACAGTAGAGTACTATGTTCAACTGGTCTGGATCCTGTTCAACTGGCCTGGATCCTGTTCAACAGTAGAGTACTATGTTCAACTGGTCTGGATCCTGTTCAACTGGTCTGGATCCTGTTCAACTGGTCTGGATCCTGTTCACCTGGCCTGGATCCTGTTCAACAGTAGAGTACTATATTCAACTGGTCTGGATCCTGTTCAACAGTAGAGTACTATGTTCAACTGGTCTGGATCCTGTTCAACTGGTCTGGATCCTGTTCAACTGGTCTGGATCCTGTTCAACTGGCCTGGATCCTGTTCAACAGTAGAGTACTATGTTCAACTGGTCTGGATCCTGTTCAACAGTAGAGTACTATGTTCAACTGGTCTGGATCCTGTTCAACAGTAGAGTACTATGTTCAACTGGTCTGGATCCTGTTCAACTGGTGTGGATCCTGTTCAACTGGTCTGGATCCTGTTCAACTGGCCTGGATCCTGTTCAACAGTAGAGTACTATGTTCAACTGGTCTGGATCCTGTTCAACTGGTCTGGATCCTGTTCAACTGGCCTGGATCCTTTTCAACAGTAGAGTACTATTTTCAACTGGTCTGGATCCTGTTCAACTGGCCTGGATCCTGTTCAACAGTAGAGTACTATGTTCAACTGGTCTGGATCCTGTTCAACTGGCCTGGATCCTGTTCAACAGTAGAGTACTATGTTCAACTGGTCTGGATCCTGTTCAACTGGTCTGGATCCTGTTCAACTGGCCTGGATCCTGTTCAACAGTAGAGTACTATGTTCAACTGGTCTGGATCCTGTTCAACAGTAGAGTACTATGTTCAACTGGTCTGGATCCTGTTCAACAGTAGAGTACTATGTTCAACTGGTCTGGATCCTGTTCAACTGGTCTGGATCCTGTTCAACTGGCCTGGATCCTGTTCAACAGTAGAGTACTATGGTCAACTGGTCTGGATCCTGTTCAACTGGTCTGGATCCTGTTCAACTGGCCTGGATCCTGTTCAACAGTAGAGTACTATGTTCAACTGGTCTGGATCCTGTTCAACTGGCCTGGATCCTGTTCAACAGTAGAGTACTATGTTCAACTGGTCTGGATCCTGTTCAACTGGTCTGGATCCTGTTCAACTGGTCTGGATCCTGTTCACCTGGCCTGGATCCTGTTCAACAGTAGAGTACTATATTCAACTGGTCTGGATCCTGTTCAACAGTAGAGTACTATGTTCAACTGGTCTGGATCCTGTTCAACTGGTCTGGATCCTGTTCAACTGGTCTGGATCCTGTTCAACTGGCCTGGATCCTGTTCAACAGTAGAGTACTATGTTCAACTGGTCTGGATCCTGTTCAACAGTAGAGTACTATGTTCAACTGGTCTGGATCCTGTTCAACAGTAGAGTACTATGTTCAACTGGTCTGGATCCTGTTCAACTGGTGTGGATCCTGTTCAACTGGTCTGGATCCTGTTCAACTGGCCTGGATCCTGTTCAACAGTAGAGTACTATGTTCAACTGGTCTGGATCCTGTTCAACTGGTCTGGATCCTGTTCAACTGGCCTGGATCCTTTTCAACAGTAGAGTACTATGTTCAACTGGTCTGGATCCTGTTCAACTGGCCTGGATCCTGTTCAACAGTAGAGTACTATGTTCAACTGGTCTGGATCCTGTTCAACTGGCCTGGATCCTGTTCAACAGTAGAGTACTATGTTCAACTGGTCTGGATCCTGTTCAACTGGTCTGGATCCTGTTCAACTGGCCTGGATCCTGTTCAACAGTAGAGTACTATGTTCAACTGGTCTGGATCCTGTTCAACAGTAGAGTACTATGTTCAACTGGTCTGGATCCTGTTCAACTGGCCTGGATCCTGTTCAACAGTAGAGTACTATGTTCAACTGGTCTGGATCCTGTTCAACTGGCCTGGATCCTGTTCAACAGTAGCGTACTATGTTCAACTGGTCTGGATCCTGTTCAACTGGTCTGGATCCTGTTCAACAGTAGAGTACTATGTTCAACTGGTCTGGATCCTGTTCAACTGGCCTGGATCCTGTTCAACAGTAGAGTACTATGTTCAACTGGTCTGGATCCTGTTCAACTGGTCTGGATCCTGTTCAACTGGCCTGGATCCTGTTCAACAGTAGAGTACTATGTTCAACTGGTCTGGATCCTGTTCAACTGGCCTGGATCCTGTTCAACAGTAGAGTACTATGTTCAACTGGTCTGGATCCTGTTCAACTGGTCTGGATCCTGTTCAACTGGCCTGGATCCTGTTCAACAGTAGAGTACTATGTTCAACTGGTCTGGATCCTGTTCAACAGTAGAGTACTATGTTCAACTGGTCTGGATCCTGTTCAACTGGCCTGGATCCTGTTCAACAGTAGAGTACTATGTTCAACTGGTCTGGATCCTGTTCAACTGGTCTGGATCCTGTTCAACAGTAGAGTACTATGTTCAACTGGCCTGGATCCTGTTCAACTGGTCTGGATCCTGTTCAACAGTAGAGTACTATGTTCAACTGGTCTGGATCCTGTTCAACAGTAGAGTACTATGTTCAACTGGTCTGGATCCTGTTCAACTGGTCTGGATCCTGTTCAACTGGCCTGGATCCTTTTCAACAGTAGAGTACTATGTTCAACTGGTCTGGATCCTGTTCAACTGGCCTGGATCCTGTTCAACAGTAGAGTACTATGTTCAACTGGTCTGGATCCTGTTCAACTGGCCTGGATCCTGTTCAACAGTAGAGTACTATGTTCAACTGGTCTGGATCCTGTTCAACTGGCCTGGATCCTGTTCAACAGTAGAGTACTATGTTCAACTGGTCTGGATCCTGTTCAACTGGTCTGGATCCTGTTCAACTGGCCTGGATCCTGTTCAACAGTAGAGTACTATGTTCAACTGGTCTGGATCCTGTTCAACAGTAGAGTACTATGTTCAACTGGTCTGGATCCTGTTCAACTGGCCTGGATCCTGTTCAACAGTAGAGTACTATGTTCAACTGGTCTGGATCCTGTTCAACTGGCCTGGATCCTGTTCAACAGTAGAGTACTATGTTCAACTGCTCTGGATCCTGTTCAACTGGCCTGGATCCTGTTCAACAGTAGCGTACTATGTTCAACTGGTCTGGATCCTGTTCAACTGGTCTGGATCCTGTTCAACAGTAGAGTACTATGTTCAACTGGTCTGGATCCTGTTCAACTGGCCTGGATCCTGTTCAACGGTAGAGTACTATGTTCAACTGGTCTGGATCCTGTTCAACTGGTCTGGATCCTGTTCAACTGGTCTGGATCCTGTTCAACAGTAGAGTACTATGTTCAACTGGCCTGGATCCTGTTCAACTGGTCTGGATCCTGTTCAACAGTAGAGTACTATGTTCAACTGGTCTGGATCCTGTTCAACAGTAGAGTACTATGTTCAACTGGTCTGGATCCTGTTCAACTGGTCTGGATCCTGTTCAACAGTAGAGTACTATGTTCAACTGGTCTGGATCCTGTTCAACTGGTGTGGATCCTGTTCAACTGGCCTGGATCCTGTTCAACAGTAGAGTACTATGTTCAACTGGTCTGGATCCTGTTCAACTGGTCTGGATCCTGTTCAACTGGTCTGGATCCTGTTCAACAGTAGAGTACTATGTTCAACTGGTCTGGATCCTGTTCAACAGTAGAGTACTATGTTCAACTGGTCTGGATCCTGTTCAACTGGTCTGGATCCTGTTCAACTGGTCTGGATCCTGTTCAACAGTAGAGTACTATGTTCAACTGGTCTGGATCCTGTTCAACTGGTCTGGATCCTGTTCAACAGTAGAGTACTATGTTCAACTGGTCTGGATCCTGTTCAACTGGTCTGGATCCTGTTCAACAGTAGAGTACTATGTTCAACTGGTCTGGATCCTGTTCAACTGGCCTGGATCCTGTTCAACTGGTCTGGATCCTGTTCAACAGTAGAGTACTATGTTCAACTGGTCTGGATCCTGTTCAACAGTAGAGTACTCTGTTCAACTGGTCTGGATCCTGTTCAACAGTAGAGTACTATGTTCAACTGGTCTGGATCCTGTTCAACAGTAGAGTACTATGTTCAACTGGTCTGGATCCTGTTCAACAGTAGAGTACTATGTTCAACTGGTCTGGATCCTGTTCAACAGTAGAGTACTATGTTCAACTGGTCTGGATCCTGTTCAACAGTAGAGTACTATGTTCAACTGGTCTGGATCCTGTTCAACTGGTCTGGATCCTGTTCAACTGGTCTGGATCCTGTTCAACAGTAGAGTACTATGTTCAACTGGTCTGGATCCTGTTCAACAGTAGAGTACTATGTTCAACTGGTCTGGATCCTGTTCAACTGGTCTGGATCCTGTTCAACTGGTCTGGATCCTGTTCAACAGTAGAGTACTATGTTCAACTGGTCTGGATCCTGTTCAACTGGTCTGGATCCTGTTCAACAGTAGAGTACTATGTTCAACTGGTCTGGATCCTGTTCAACTGGTCTGGATCCTGTTCAACAGTAGAGTACTATGTTCAACTGGTCTGGATCCTGTTCAACTGGCCTGGATCCTGTTCAACTGGTCTGGATCCTGTTCAACAGTAGAGTACTATGTTCAACTGGTCTGGATCCTGTTCAACAGTAGAGTACTCTGTTCAACTGGTCTGGATCCTGTTCAACAGTAGAGTACTATGTTCAACTGGTCTGGATCCTGTTCAACAGTAGAGTACTATGTTCAACTGGTCTGGATCCTGTTCAACAGTAGAGTACTATGTTCAACTGGTCTGGATCCTGTTCAACAGTAGAGTACTATGTTCAACTGGTCTGGATCCTGTTCAACAGTAGAGTACTATGTTCAACTGGTCTGGATCCTGTTCAACAGTAGAGTACTATGTTCAACTGGTCTGGATCCTGTTCAACTGGCCTGGATCCTGTTCAACAGTAGAGTACTATGTTCAACTGGTCTGGATCCTGTTCAACTGGTCTGGATCCTGTTCAACTGGTCTGGATCCTGTTCAACAGTAGAGTACTATGTTCAACTGGCCTGGATCCTGTTCAACTGGTCTGGATCCTGTTCAACAGTAGAGTACTATGTTCAACTGGTCTGGATCCTGTTCAACAGTAGAGTACTATGTTCAACTGGTCTGGATCCTGTTCAACTGGTCTGGATCCTGTTCAACAGTAGAGTACTATGTTCAACTGGTTTGGATCCTGTTCAACTGGTGTGGATCCTGTTCAACTGGCCTGGATCCTGTTCAACAGTAGAGTACTATGTTCAACTGGTCTGGATCCTGTTCAACTGGTCTGGATCCTGTTCAACTGGTCTGGATCCTGTTCAACAGTAGAGTACTATGTTCAACTGGTCTGGATCCTGTTCAACAGTAGAGTACTATGTTCAACTGGTCTGGATCCTGTTCAACTGGTCTGGATCCTGTTCAACTGGTCTGGATCCTGTTCAACAGTAGAGTACTATGTTCAACTGGTCTGGCTCCTGTTCAACTGGTCTGGATCCTGTTCAACAGTAGAGTACTATGTTCAACTGGTCTGGATCCTGTTCAACTGGTCTGGATCCTGTTCAACAGTAGAGTACTATGTTCAACTGGTCTGGATCCTGTTCAACTGGCCTGGATCCTGTTCAACAGTAGAGTACTATGTTCAACTGGTCTGGATCCTGTTCAACTGGTCTGGATCCTGTTCAACTGGCCTGGATCCTGTTCAACAGTAGAGTACTATGTTCAACTGGTCTGGATCCTGTTCAACAGTAGAGTACTATGTTCAACTGGTCTGGATCCTGTTCAACAGTAGAGTACTATATTCAACTGGTCTGGATCCTGTTCAACAGTAGAGTACTATGTTCAACTGGTCTGGATCCTGTTCAACAGTAGAGTACTATATTCAACTGGTCTGGATCCTGTTCAACAGTAGAGTACTATATTCAACTGGTCTGGATCCTGTTCAACAGTAGAGTACTATGTTCAACTGGTCTGGATCCTGTTCAACAGTAGAGTACTATATTCAACTGGTCTGGATCCTGTTCAACAGTAGAGTACTTTATTCAACTGGTCTGGATCCTGTTCAACAGTAGAGTACTATGTTCAACTGGTCTGGATCCTGTTCAACTGGTCTGGATCCTGTTCAACAGTAGAGTACTATATTCAACTGGTCTGGATCCTGTTCAACAGTAGAGTATTATATTCAACTGGTCTGGATCCTGTTCAACAGTAGAGTACTATGCCATTTTGGACGCAGCTTTTCATCAACAATGTCGCATCAGATGAGACTGTTGTTTTAATGGTACTATGGTAAAGTGTAGAGTGCACAACTACATTACTACTGTTTGATGTAGTGAATTCACAGCCACGATTACCTCATCTGACAAGTGTCAGGTCTGAGTTTGTAGTCTGAACTACGCAAATGATATGCAAACTTTTAACGTACAAAAATATGAAACCAAATTGAGACGCCGACTTCATCAGCTAACAGCTATTTTCAGACTTCAGCCTCAGGGCCTGATTTTCAATTCCTTTATTTCAAAGGAACACATCATTAAAAATGTTTAGTAGTAAAATAACACATGACTTCCTACTGGCAGACATTACCTTCTCTCCAGTTCATAATTGATTAACCAGCTAGTGAGGAGGCCTTGTGTTATTATAATACACGTACTGGAGAGTAGAGGGACGGACAATAACTGTTTTATCTGCACCGCAAATACAATTATATTTTTGTTCAAATCAAGTGTTATTGTTCACATACACATATTTATTAACGGTGTAGTGAACACGCTGGTAATGATGGAGAACAGGTGTGAGTAATAGCAACCTGTTCCCTATATAGTGCACCACTTTCCATAGGGCAGTGGTCAAAAGTAGTGCACTTTGTAGGAAATGAGTGGCAGTAACTGTAACGACTTTCATCTTCTTCTGACGGGGAGTAAGAGATATCGGACCAATTTGCAGCGTGGTAAGTGTCCATTTTAATATGTAAAACTGAGCAGTACAAAAATACAAAATAACAAAGTGAAAGAACAAACAAAAATCGAAAGAGTCCCATATGGTGCAGACACAGGAAACAGGAAACAACCACCCACAAAACACAATAGACAACAGGCTACCTAAATATGGCTCCCAATCAGAGACAACGACTGACACCTGCCTCTGATTGAGAACCACACTAGGCCAAACACATAGAAATATAACAACAGAACAAAACATAGAATAACAACATAGAATATATAATCAGCAGTATCTATCCAGGCAGTAACAGGAAGTATAATCAGCAGTGTCTAAACAGGCAGTAACAGGAAGTATAATCAGCAGTATCTAACCAGGCAGTAACAGGAAGTATAATCAGCTGTATCTAACCAGGCAGTAACAGGAAGTATAATCAGCAGTATCTAACCAGGCAGTAACAGGAAGTATAATCAACAGTATCTAACCAGGCAGTAACAGGAAGTATAATCAGCAGTATCTAACCAGGCAGTAACAGGAAGTATAATCAGCAGTATCTAACCAGGCAGTAACAGGAAGTGCAATCAGCAGTATCTAACCAGACAGTAACAGGAAGTATAATCAGCAGTATCTAACCAGGCAGTAACAGGAAGTATAATCAGCAGTATCTAACCAGGCAGTAACAGGAAGTATAATCAGCAGTATCTAACCAGGCAGTAACAGGAAGTATAATCAGCTGTATCTAACCAGGCAGTAACATGAAGTATAATCAGCTGTATCTAACCAGGCAGTAACATGAAGTATAATCAGCTGTATCTAACCAGGCAGTAACAGGAAGTATAATCAGCTGTATCTAACCAGGCAGTATAAGAGGAAATAGTGAATCTTCACATGACACTTTCTCCCACCATGCATTGCATGGCGCTGGCTCTGGATCCACATTCCGGATCTGATGAGACAGGGTGCCACACAGTCTATCCTGAGATCTGCCTCGCACGCACACACACACACACACACACACACACACACACACACACACACACACACACACACACACACACACACACACACACACACACACACACACACACACACACACACACACACACACACACACATACACACATACACACACACAGTGGATTAGACAAGGTGCCACAGAGGTCTTGCTGGATGTGATGTGCTGGGACTTCCACTATTGTGGAATTGAGTGCCCATGAGAACTGTTATGTAGGCATGGGTCCACTTACTGTGCATCCCAGATCTCCAAGATCCAGGAATCATTCAGGGTTTAAGCTCAATGTTCTAATGTAATTGTTAAATGCTTAATAATTACAAATAACACGGTTATAAATGTCAATCAATGAAAGGAAAGAAAGGTTGTGTTTTATGATCTGTAAAGACTCCAACTATCCACTCATGAATCATGGACAACTCATTAACTTGGCTGTAAACATGTTTTGATTCAACTCGTGTATTATATTGTATGTAGGCTACCTGTTCTGCGTGTGTTCCAATATGTAAAATGGCCTCGGATGAAAGGGTAGACTACCAGCAGTACTGTAGTCCTAGTGGAGGGTAGACTACCAGCAGTACTGTAGTCCTAGTGGAGGGTAGACTACCAGCAGTACTGTAGTCCTAGTGGAGGGTAGACTACCAGCAGTACTGTAGTCCTAGTGGAGGGTAGACTACCAGCAGTACTGTAGTCCTAGTGGAGGGTAGACTACCAGCAGTACTGTAGTCCTAGTGGAGGGTAGACTACCAGCAGTACTGTAGTCCTAGTGGGGGGTAGACTACCAGCAGTACTGTAGTCCTAGTGGAGGGTAGACTACCAGCAGTACTGTAGTCCTAGTGGAGGGTAGACTACCAGCAGTACTGTAGTCCTAGTGGAGGGTAGACTACCAGCAGTACTGTAGTCCTAGTGGAGGGTAGACTACCAGCAGTACTGTAGTCCTAGTGGAGGGTAGACTACCAGCAGTACTTTAGTCCTAGTGGAGGGTAGACTACCAGCAGTACTGTAGTCCTAGTGGAGGGTAGACTACCAGCAGTACTGTAGTCCTAGTGGAGGGTAGACTACCAGCAGTACTTTAGTCCTAGTGGAGGGTAGACTACCAGCAGTACTGTAGTCCTAGTGGAGGGTAGACTACCGGCAGTACTGTAGTCCTAGTAGAGGGTAGACTACCAGCAGTACTGTAGTCCTAGTGGAGGGTAGACTACCAGCAGTACTGTAGTCCTAGTGGAGGGTAGACTACCAGCAGTACTGTAGTCCTAGTGGAGGGTAGACTACCAGCAGTACTGTAGTCCTAGTGGAGGGTAGACTACCAGCAGTACTGTAGTCCTAGTGTAGGTTAGACTCCAGCAGTACTGTAGTCCTAGTGGAGGGTAGACTACCAGCAGTACTGTAGTCCTAGTGGAGGGTAGACTACCAGCAGTACTGTAGTCCTAGTCGAGGGTAGACTACCAGCAGTACTGTAGTCCTAGTGGAGGGTAGACTACCAGCAGTACTGTAGTCCTAGTGGAGGGTAGACTACCAGCAGTACTGTAGTCCTAGTCGAGGGTAGACTACCAGCAGTACTGTAGTCCTAGTGGAGGGTAGACTACCAGCAGTACTGTAGTCCTAGTGGAGGGTAGACTACCAGCAGTACTGTAGTCCTAGTGGAGGGTAGACTACCAGCAATACTGTAGTCCTAGTGGAGGGTAGACTACCAGCAGTACTGTAGTCCTAGTGGAGGGTAGACTACCAGCAGTACTGTAGTCCTAGTGGAGGGTAGACTACCAGCAGTACTGTAGTCCTAGTGGAGGGTAGACTACCAGCAATACTGTAGTCCTAGTGGAGGGTAGACTACCAGCAGTGGAGGGATCTGTTCCAGATGAATACATTGCCAGTAGAGGGATCTGTTCCAGATTAATGTATTGCCAGTAGAGGGATCTGTTCCAGATTAATGTATTGACAGTAGAGGGATCTGTTCCAGATTAATGTATTGCCAGTAGAGGGATCTGTTCCAGATTAATGTATTGCCAGTAGAGGGATCTGTTCCAGATTAATGTATTGACAGTAGAGGGATCTGTTCCAGATTAATGTATTGCCAGTAGAGGGATCTGTTCCAGATTAATGCATTGCCAGTAGAGGGATCTGTTCCAGATTAATGTATTGCCAGTAGAGGGATCTGTTCCAGATTAATGTATTGCCAGTAGAGGTATCTGTTCCAGATGAATGCATTGCCAGTAGAGGGATCTGTTCCAGATTAATGCATTGCCAGTAGAGGGATCTGTTCCAGATTAATGTATTGCCAGTAGAGGGATCTGTTCCAGATTAATGTATTGCCAGTAGAGGTATCTGTTCCAGATGAATGCATTGCCAGTAGAGGGATCTGTACCAGATTAATGCATTGCCAGTAGAGGGATCTGTTCCAGATTAATGTATTGACAGTAGAGGGATCTTCTTTGTTGAACACTACTGGCAATCAGAGTTGACCCAGCCATTATTTTACCACGACATCGCTGGTTGCTGGTAGGTCTGTTTGTAGTTCATGGTAACACATATTGTCGCCTGGTCTAGTCCGTTGACTGTGTGTGTTAGGGTGACCATTCCTTTTTTCTCGTGAAAGTTTCAGGCCCATTTTAGGTGTCGTCACTTTTCAGGCTTCAACAATATATACAAGACGCATCAAATCCATGGCAATCTATTACATGACAGCCTAATCAATGGCAATCTATTAAATGATAGCCTAATCAATGATAATCTACTAAATGACAGCCTAATCAATGATAATCTATAAATGACAGCCTAATCAATGATAATCTATTAATGATAGCCTAATCAATGGTAATATGTAACGGTGGTCCTCCTCCTCTTCATCCGAAAAGGAGGAGTAGTGATGGAACCAAGGCGCAGCGGGTTGTGAACACATAATTTATTTAAAGAAAACACGAAAACACGAACTCGACTATAAACTAACAAAACAACAAACGGAGTAGACAGACCTGGACGACGAACTTACATGAAACACGAAGAACGCACGAACAGGGAAATAGACTACACAAAATGACGATGTACAAAACAAACCGAACAGTCCCGTATGGTGCGACAAACACGGACACAGGAGACAACCACCCACAACGAACACTGTGAAACAACCTACCTAAATATGACTCTCAATTAGAGGAAAACGCCAAACACCTGCCTCTAATTAAGAGCCATACCAGGCAACCCATAAACCAACATAGAAACAGAAAACATAGAATGCCCACCCAAACTCACGTCCTGACCAACTAACACAGACAACAAACTAACAGAAATAGGTCAGGAACGTGACATAATCCATAAATGACAGCCTAATCAATGATAATCTATTAATGATAGCCTAATCAATGATAATCTATAAATGACAGCCTAATCAATGATAATCTATCTCTTAGTTCTGTCTGTATACTGTTGTGATAATCTCTTAGTTCTGTCTGTATACTGTAGTGATAATCTCTTAGTTCTGTCTGTATACTGTTGTGATAATCTCTTAGTTCTGTCTGTATACTGTTGTGATAATCTCTTAGTTCTGTCTGTATACTGTAGTGATAATCTCTTAGTTCTGTCTGTATACTGTTGTGATAATCTCTTAGTTCTGTCTGTATACTGTTGTGATAATCTCTTAGTTCTGTCTGTATACTGTAGTGATAATCTCTTCATTTTCTCTGTATTCTGTAGTGATAATCTCTTAGTTTTCTGTTGTGATAATCTCTTAGTTCTGTCTGTATACTGTTGTGATAATCTCTTAGTTCTGTCTGTATACTGTAGTGATAATCTCTTCATTTTCTCTGTATTCTGTAGTGATAATCTCTTAGTTCTGTCTGTATACTGTTGTGATAATCTCTTAGTTCTCCCTGTATACTGTTGTGATAATCTCTTAGTTCTCTCTGTATTCTGTAGTGATAATCTCTTAGTTCTCTCTGTATACTGTTGTGATAATCTCTTAGTTCTGTCTGTATACTGTAGTGATAATCTCTTAGTTCTGTCTGTATACTGTAGTGATAATCTCTTAGTTCTCTCTGTATTCTGTAGTGATAATCTCTTAGTTCTCTCTGTATACTGTAGTGATAATCTCTTAGTTCTCTCTGTATACTGTAGTGATAATCTCTTAGTTCTGTCTGTATACTGTTGTGATAATCTCTTAGTTCTCTCTGTATTCTGTAGTGATAATCTCTTAGTTCTCTCTGTATACTGTAGTGATAATCTCTTAGTTCTGTCTGTATACTGTTGTGATAATCTCTTAGTTCTGTCTGTATACTGTAGTGATAATCTCTTAGTTCTGTCTGTATACTGTTGTGATAATCTCTTAGTTCTGTCTGTATACTGTTGTGATAATCTCTTAGTTTTCTGTTGTGATAACAATGGGCTACGGTAGAGATCAAAGATGAAGCAAATGTGATCCATGTGTTTTTTTTTAGCATGAATAATGAACATCAAGTAATCAATCAGTCATTCAATTGACTATCCAGGTGATTATGCACAGATATGCAAGTTTACACAAGTCATCAGCCCTCTATAGATAATGTCACCCCTCCAGCTCAGAGCTCACCATACTCTGTATAGATAATGTCACCCCTCCAGCTCAGAGCTCACCATGCCCTCTATAGATAATGTCACCCCTCCAGCTCAGAGCTCACTCTCTATAGATAATGTCACCCATCGAGCTCAGAGCTCACTATACTCTCTATAGATAATGTCACTCCTCCAGCTCAGAGCTCATCAGCCCTCTATAGATAATGTCACCCCTCCAGCTCAGAGCTCACCATACTCTGTATAAATAATGTCACCCCTCCAGCTCAGAGCTCACCATGCCCTCTATAGATAATGTCACCCCTCCAGCTCAAAGCTCACCCTCTATAGATAATGTCACCCTTCCAGCTCAAAGCTCACCATACTCTGCATAGATAATGTCACCAGATACTGTCTCCCCTCCAGCTCAGAGCTCACCATGCCCTCTATAGATAATGTCACCCCTCCAGCTCAGAGCTCACCCTCTATAGATAATGTCACCCCTCCAGCTCAGAGCTCACCATACTCTGCATAGATAATGTCACCAGATAATGTCTCCCCTCCAGCTCAGAGCTCACCATGCCCTCTATAGATAATGTCACCCCTCCAGCTCAGAGCTCACCCTCTATAGATAATGTCACCCCTCCAGCTCAGAGCTCACCCTCTATAGATAATGTCACCCCTCCAGCTCAGAGCTCACCATACTCTGCATAGATAATGTCACCAGATAATGTCTCCCCTCCAGCTCAGAGCTCACCATACTCTGTATAGATAATGTCACCAGATAATGTCACCCCTCCAGCTCAGAGCTCACCATACTCTGTATAGATAATGTCACCCCTCCAGCTCAGAGCTCACCATACTCTGTATAGATAATGTCACCCCTCCAGCTCAGAGCTCACCCTCTATAGATAATGTCACCCCTCCAGCTCAGAGCTCACCCTCTATAGATAATGTCACCCCTCCAGCTCAGAGCTCACCATACCCTCTATAGATAATGCCACCCCTCCAGCTCAGAGCTCACCCTCTATAGATAATGTCACCCCTCCAGCTCAGAGCTCACCATACCCTCTATAGATAATGTCACCCCTCCAGCTCAGAGCTCACCCTCTATAGATAATGTCACCCCTCCAGCTCAGCGCTCACCATGCCCTCTATAGATAATGTCACCCCTCCAGCTCAGAGCTCACCATACTCTCTATAGATAATGTCACCCCTCCAGCTCAGAGCTCACCATACTCTGTATAGATAATGTCACCCCTCCAGCTCAGAGCTCACCATACTCTGTATAGATAATGTCACCCCTCCAGCTCAGAGCTCATCAGCCCTCTATAGATAATGTCACCCCTCCAGCTCAGAGCTCACCCTCTATAGATAATGTCACCCCTCCAGCTCAGAGCTCACCATACTCTGCATAGATAATGTCACCAGAAAATGTCACCCCTCCAGCTCAGAGCTCACCATACTCTGTATAGATAATGTCACCAGAAAATGTCACCCCTCCAGCTCAGAGCTCACCATACTCTGTATAGATAATGTCACCCCTCCAGCTCAGAGCTCACCATACCCTCTATAGATAATGTCACTCCTCCAGCTCAGAGCTCATCAGCCCTCTATAGATAATGTCACCCCTCCAGCTCAGAGCTCACCATACTCTCTATAGATAATGTCACCCCTCCAGCTCAGAGCTCACCATACCCTGTATAGATAATGTCACCCCTCCAGCTCAGAGCTCACCCTCTATAGATAATGTCGCCCTTCCATCTCAGAGCTCACCCTCTATAGATAATGTCACCCCTCCAGCTCAGAGCTCACCCTCTATAGATAATGTCACCCCTCCAGCTCAGAGCTCACCATACTCTCTATAGATAATGTCACCCCTCCAGCTCAGAGCTCACCCTCTATAGATAATGTCACCCCTCCAGCTCAGAGCTCACCCTCTATAGATAATGTCACCCCTCCAGCTCAAAGCTCACCCTCTATAGATAATGTCACCCCTCCAGCTCAGAGCTCACCATACCCTCTATAGATAATGTCACTCCACCAGCTCAGAGCTCACCATACTCTGTATAGATAATGTCACCCCTCCAGCTCAAAGCTCACCATACTCTGTATAGATAATGTCACCCCTCCAGCTCAGAGCTCACCCTCTATAGATAATGTCACCCCTCCAGCTCAGAGCTCACCCTCTATAGATAATGTCACCCCTCCAGCTCAGAGCTCACCCTCTATAGATAATGTCACCCCTCCAGCTCAGAGCTCACCATACTCTCTATAGATAATGTCACCCCTCCAGCTCAGAGCTCACCATACTCTCTATAGATAATGTCACCCCTCCAGCTCAGAGCTCACCATACTCTCTATAGATAATGTCACCTCTCCAGCTCAGAGCTCACCCTCTATAGATAATGTCACCCATCCAGCTCAAAGCTCACTATGCCCTCTATAGATAATGTCACCCCTCCATCTCAGAGCTCACCATACTCTCTATAGATAATGTCACCCCTCCAGCTCAGAGCTCACTATACTCTCTATAGATAATGCTACCCCTCCAGCTCAGAGCTCACCATACTCTCTATAGATAATGTCACCCCTCCAGCTCAAAGCTGACCATAACCTATTTATTCTACCCTCAATAAAACCCATTTTACTCAGAGAAGTCTACCCCTGAAGTCAAAGTGCTGAGAGAGGCAGAATGAAGTGAATCGACAGAGTTGAGCTGGTGGATTGCTGCAGGGGGAAGGATTCTATCAGTAGATCTTTAATTTAAAGCTCAGCCTTCAAAAGGCAGAGAGCTGAGAGAGCTGGACGAGAGTGACCCAGTCAGCCAGCGAAAGGGTGGGCAGCGTCAAGAGGGCCCAGCACTGGACAGACCTGTTCACTATATAGTGTTCTATGATTAGGGGTCTGTTTTGGACGCAACCCCAGGACAAAGCACCTTCTTGTCACGTCTGGAGGATGCTGGCCCGGATGGAAAGTTACTATTCTGCAGGTACCTGGTTCATACAGACTATATCCAAAGCAGAAAGGATTTACAGGGTTTGTATTGGATATATTTTGTGACTTGATTGTGTTAACTTGAGGTCCGTGTCTTTGTCCTCTCTATTTAAAGCATGTTGTGTGTAATAACGACAGAGGGAACTGTCACTTAGTAGCATAATGCACCTTTCACAACTTGGCCTTTACAATAGAAAAAACGGACTAAAACAAGTCTAGGAAAGAAAACACAAAGAGAAACTTTGACCAATTTGACAGAGATGCTGTTTATGTCCCAAACTGCACCCTATTCCCTATATAGTATATTAAATTTGACCAGATGCCATGGCCTTATACAGGGGCTAGGGTGCCATTTGGGAATCACAGACTGTCTTCCCTGGTATTACAGACAGAGGCCTTATTCCCTGGTATTACAGACAGAGGCCTTCTTCCCTGGTATTACAGACAGAGGCCTTCTTCCCTGGTATTACAGACAGAGGCCTTATTCCCTGGTATTACAGACAGAGGCCTTATTCCCTGGTATTACAGACAGAGGCCTTCTTCCCTGGTATTACAGACAGAGGCCTTCTTCCCTGGTATTACAGACAGAGGCCTTATTCCCTGGTATTACAGACAGAGGTCTTATTCCCTGGTATTACAGACAGAGGCCTTATTCCCTGGTATTACAGACAGAGGTCTTATTCCCTGGTATTACAGACAGAGGTCTTATTCCCTGGTATTACAGACAGAGGTCTTATTCCCTGGTATTACAGACAGAGGCCTTATTCCCTGGTATTACAGACAGAGGTCTTATTCCCTGGTATCACAGACAGAGGTCTTATTCCCTGGTATTACAGACAGAGGTCTTATTCCCTGGTATTACAGACAGAGGTCTTATTCCCTGGTATTACAGACAGAGGTCTTATTCCCTGGTATTACAGACAGAGGTCTTATTCCCTGGTATTACAGACAGAGGTCTTATTCCCTGGTATTACAGACAGAGGTCTTATTCCCTGGTATTACAGACAGAGGTCTTATTCCCTGGTATTACAGACAGAGGCCTTATTCCTTGGTATTACAGACAGAGGTCTTATTCCCTGGTATCACAGACAGAGGCCTTATTCCCTGGTATTACAGACAGATTCTTCCTTCAGTGGGTTCAGTCTGACGTTACATTACCTCCGTGGGTACTCGCCTGGCTGCTCCTAGACAAACGCTACACGGACGACTTCAGTTTCTTCTCTGCAATGACAAAGTGAACACATTCGGGCTGTCTGATTGGTCCAGAAACCGTTGGGTTTCTGCCAGAGCCAGAACACGTGTTTAAAGCGGTTAGAAAATGTGTCATTGGCTTTTATACCAAAGTCTCAGACTGAAGTATGTAACAAACTACAGAGCAGTGGAAAGAATTTAGCGTGAGTTGCCAGGCTAGCAAAAAATTCTGCTACGCTCTATCCTTAAAGTCACAGAATCACTGCAAAATCAATCCCCTTTTAATGCTTGTGTGAGGGGAAACATTTGCTTTTCAATTAGATGTCCACCACGCCTCACAGCAGAGAAGATATCTCAAAGCTACTGCACAGTGGCACTGTCACTGCAATAATGATCTGGCTGGTTAATGCGCCTATGGATCCCCATGCGTAACGAACGGGAGCTCGGTCCGTCTGGCTGCTGCAGGATTGTGGGATAGTTCTAACACAGGCTGCTTCTACTGATAAGGTACAATCTGATGGGCTCAAGGTACAGACACGTAACCGTGGTCTTTATAGACGACCCAGTTTTAATCCCCAAGTTGAATAAATGGACGTCCTTTATAAACGGAGAGAGCAGCGTGGCTCCTTCTTGCTCGGTCTCTTGGTCCTCGTTGAGGAGGACCCTTATAGCTCCGTAAACTATTCACATTTGTGCCACCGGTTTTCCTTGCGTGAGCTTGAATAACGTCTTTGGAGCTTGGCGAGAGGTTATCGCTGTTTCTCACCCCACGTTAAAAAAAACCTGTCTTATAAAGTTCTGAAAGAAAGTGGTATGTATGTTTAGCAGAGTAGGCAACATTTACACATAAGAAGAAGACAGATAAATAAATACGGTCTGTATCTGCTGCAGCCGATAAGGGTTTCTGGGAGATGACAGTGATTACCACCTGTATTCCTCCACGGTCAGCTATGTGCTGATCTCTAAGCTCTGAGAGAGGAATAGACAGCAGGAATAGACATTAGGAATAGACAGCAGGAATAGACAGCAGGAATAGACAGCAGGAATAGACATTAGGAATAGACAGCAGGAATAGACAGCAGGAATAGACAGCAGGAATAGACATTAGGAATAGACATTAGGAATAGACAGCAGGAATAGACAGCAGGAATAGACAGCAGGAATAGACAGCAGGAATAGACAGCAGGAATAGACAGCAGGAATAGACAGAGGGAAAAGACAGCAGGAATAGACAGCAGGAATAGACAGCAGGAATAGACATTAGGAATAGACAGCAGGAATAGACATTAGGAATAGACAGCAGGAATAGACATTAGGAATAGACAGCAGGAATAGACATTAGGAATAGACAGCAGGAATAGACATTAGGAATAGACAGCAGGAATAGACATTAGGAATAGACAGCAGGAATAGACATTAGGAATAGACAGCAGGAATAGACATTAGGAATAGACAGCAGGAATAGACATTAGGAATAGACAGCAGGAATAGACAGCAGGAATAGACATTAGGAATAGACATTAGGAATAGACAGCAGGAATAGACAGCAGGAATAGACATTAGGAATAGACATTAGGAATAGACATTTGGAATAGACATTAGGAATAGACAGCAGGAATAGACATCAGGAATAGACATTATGAATAGACAGCAGGAATAGACAGCAGGAATAGACATTTGGAATAGACATTAGGAATAGACATTAGGAATAGACATCAGGAATAGACATTAGGAATAGACATTAGGAATAGACAGCAGCAATAGACATTATGAATAGACATTAGGAATAGACAGCAGCAATAGACAGCAGCAATAGACAGCAGGAATAGACATTAGGAATAGACAGCAGGAATAGACATTAGGAATAGACATTAGGAATAGACATTAGGAATAGACAGCAGCAATAGACAGCAGGAATAGATATTAGGAATAGACATTAGGAGTAGACAGCAGGAATAGACATTAGGAATAGACATTAGGAATAGACAGCAGGAATATACATTAGGAATAGATAGCAACACTAGACAGCAGGAATAGACATTAGGAATAGATAGCAGCAATAGACAGCAGGAATAGACAGCAGGAATAGACAGCGGGAATAGACAGCAGGAATAGACAGCAGGAATAGACAGCGGGAATAGACAGAGGGAATAGACAGCAGGACTAGACAGCGGGAATAGACAGCGGGAATAGACAGCGGGAATAGACAGCGGGAATAGACAGCAGCAATAGACAGCGGGAATAGACAGCGGGAATAGACAGCAGGACTAGACAGCGGGAATAGACAGCGGGAATAGACAGCGGGAATAGACAGCAGGAATAGACAGCGTGAATAGACAACAGCAATAGACAGCAGGAATAGACATTAGGAATAGATAGCGGGAATAGATAGCGGGAATAGACAGCAGGAATAGACAGCAGGAATAGACAGCAGGAATAGACAGCAGGAATAGACAGCAGGAATAGACATCAGGAACAGACAGCAGGAATAATAATAAAAGCCTCTTGTTGTCAGGACATAGAAAACTAAAAAAGGTATGAGCAGCTGCAGAAACGATACAAATAAAATACTTGACAGAGCAAGTCGTTGCTTTACCAGGAAGCAGTTGCTAGGAACCCAAGGTTGAACCAGTATTAGAGACAGAGCTAACAGAGAGATGTCACGGATCCCCCCGCTACCGCTGCTCATTCCGTTCACCAGCTCTGGAGGTCTACGTCACCGGCCTTCTGAGCGTCTCTGAACTGGATCAGCAACACCAACCGAGGACTGTCTTGTCTCATTACCCACACCCGGTTCCCATTCCCCCTGATTAGTGTGTGTATATACAGTATGCGCCCTCGGTTCCCCATTGTCCGAGTTGATTATTGTTCCATGTCTGTTGGTTTTGTGAGTACCTGCGCTCTGTTGTATCGGCTTTCGTGCTACGTGTTATTGTGCACTTGTTATTACGGGTCTCGTCCCGTGTATTATTTACAGGTTATTACGGGTCTCGTCCCGTGTTTTATTTACAGGTTATTACGGGTCTCTTCCCGTGTATTATTTACAGGTTATTACGGGTCTCGTCCCGTGTTTTATTTACAGATTATTACGGGTCTCGTCCCGTGTATTATTTACAGGTTATTACGGGTCTCGTCCCGTGTTTTATTTACAGATTATTACGGGTCTCGTCCCGTGTATTATTTACAGGTTATTACGGGTCTCGTCCCGTGTTTTATTTACAGGTTATTACGGGTCTCGTCCCGTTTATTATTTACAGGTTATTACGGGTCTCGTTCAGTGTATTATTTACAGGTTATTACGGGTCTCGTCCCGTGTATTATTTACAGGTTATTACGGGTCTCGTACCGTGTATTATTTACAGGTTATTACGGGTCTCGTCCCGTGTATTATTTACAGGTTATTACGGGTCTCGTCCCGTGTATTATTTACAGGTTATTACGGGTCTCGTCCCGTGTATTATTTACAGGTTATTACGGGTCTCGTCCCGTGTATTATTTACAGGTTATTACGGGTCTCGTCCCGTGTATTATTTACAGGTTATTACGGGTCTCGTCCCGTGTATTATTTACAGGTTATTACGGGTCTCGTCCCGTGTATTATTTACAGGTTATTATGGGTCTCGTCCCGTGTATTATTTACAGGTTATTAGGGGTCTCGTCCCGTGTATTATTTACAGGTTATTAGGGGTCTCGTCCCGTGTAATATTTACAGGTTATTACGGGTCTCGTCCCGTGTATTATTTACAGGTTATTACGGGTCTCGTCCCGTGTATTATTTACAGATTATTACGGGTCTCGTCCCGTGTATTATTTACAGGTTATTACGGGTCTCGTCCCGTGTTTTATTTACAGATTATTACGGGTCTCGTCCCGTGTATTATTTACAGGTTATTACGGGTCTCGTCCCGTGTTTTATTTACAGGTTATTACGGGTCTCGTCCCGTTTATTATTTACAGGTTATTACGGGTCTCGTTCAGTGTATTATTTACAGGTTATTACGGGTCTCGTCCCGTGTTTTATTTACAGGTTATTACGGGTCTCGTCCCGTTTATTATTTACAGGTTATTACGGGTCTCGTCCCGTGTATTATTTACAGGTTATTACGGGTCTCGTCCAGTGTATTATTTACAGATTATTACGGGTCTCGTCCCGTGTATTATTTACAGGTTATTACGGTTCTCGTCCCGTTTATTATTTACAGGTTATTACGGGTCTCGTCCCGTGTATTATTTACAGGTTATTACGGGTCTCGTCCAGTGTATTATTTACAGATTATTACGGGTCTCGTCCCGTGTATTATTTACAGGTTATTACGGTTCTCGTCCCGTGTTTTATTTACAGATTATTACGGGTCTCGTCCCGTGTATTATTTACAGGTTATTACGGGTCTCGTCCCGTGTTTTATTTACAGGTTATTACGGGTCTCGTCCCGTGTATTATTTACAGGTTATTACGGGTCTCGTCCCGTGTATTATTTACAGGTTATTACTGGTCTCGTCCCGTGTATTATTTACAGGTTATTACGGGTCTCGTCCCGTGTATTATTTACAGGTTATTACGGGTCTCGTCCCGTGTATTATTTACAGGTTATTACGGGTCTCGTCCCGTGTATTATTTACAGGTTATTACGGGTCTCGTACCGTGTATTATTTACAGGTTATTACGGGTCTCGTACCGTGTATTATTTACAGGTTATTACGGGTCTCGTCCCGTGTATTATTTACAGGTTATTACGGGTCTCGTCCCGTGTATTATTTACAGGTTATTACGGTTCTCGTCCCGTTTATTATTTACAGGTTATTACGGGTCTCTCCCGTGTATTATTTACAGGTTATTACGGGTCTCGTCCAGTGTATTATTTACAGATTATTACGGGTCTCGTCCCGTGTATTATTTACAGGTTATTACGGTTCTCGTCCCGTGTTTTATTTACAGATTATTACGGGTCTCGTCCCGTGTATTATTTACAGGTTATTACGGGTCTCGTCCCGTGTTTTATTTACAGGTTATTACGGGTCTCGTCCCGTGTATTATTTACAGGTTATTACGGGTCTCGTCCCGTGTATTATTTACAGGTTATTACTGGTCTCGTCCCGTGTATTATTTACAGGTTATTACGGGTCTCGTCCCGTGTATTATTTACAGGTTATTACGGGTCTCGTCCCGTGTATTATTTACAGGTTATTACGGGTCTCGTCCCGTGTATTATTTACAGGTTATTACGGGTCTCGTACCGTGTATTATTTACAGGTTATTACGGGTCTCGTCCCGTGTATTATTTACAGGTTATTACGGGTCTCGTCCCGTGTATTATTTACAGGTTATTACGGGTCTCGTCCCGTGTATTATTTACAGGTTATTACGGGTCTCGTCCCGTGTATTATTTACAGGTTATTACGGGTCTCGTCCCGTGTATTATTTACAGGTTATTACGGGTCTCGTCCCGTGTATTATTTACAGGTTATTACGGGTCTCGTCCCGTGTATTATTTACAGGTTATTACGGGTCTCGTCCCGTGTATTATTTACAGGTTATTATGGGTCTCGTCCCGTGTATTATTTACAGGTTATTAGGGGTCTCGTCCCGTGTATTATTTACAGGTTATTAGGGGTCTCGTCCCGTGTAATATTTACAGGTTATTACGGGTCTCGTCCCGTGTATTATTTACAGGTTATTACGGGTCTCGTCCCGTGTATTATTTACAGATTATTACGGGTCTCGTCCCGTGTATTATTTACAGGTTATTACGGGGTCTCGTCCCGTGTAATATTTACAGGTTATTACGGGTCTCGTCCCGTGTATTATTTACAGGTTATTACGGGTCTCGTCCCGTGTAATATTTACAGGTTATTACGGGTCTCGTCCCGTGTATTATTTACAGGTTTTACGGGTCTCGTCCCGTGTATTATTTACAGGTTATTACGGGTCTCGTCCCGTGTATTATTTACAGATTATTACGGGTCTCGTACCGTGTATTATTTACAGGTTATTACGGGTCTCGTCCCGTTTATTATTTACAGGTTATTACTGGTCTCGTCCCGTGTATTATTTACAGGTTATTACGGGTCTCGTCCCGTGTATTATTTACAGGTTATTACGGGTCTCGTCCCGTGTATTATTTACAGGTTATTACGGGTCTCGTCCCGTGTATTATTTACAGGTTATTACGGGTCTCGTCCCGTGTATTATTTACAGGTTATTACGGGTCTCGTCCCGTGTATTATTTACAGGTTATTACGGGTCTCGTCCCGTGTATTATTTACAGGTTATTACGGGTCTCGTCCCGTGTATTATTTACAGGTTATTATGGGTCTCGTCCCGTGTATTATTTACAGGTTATTAGGGGTCTCGTCCCGTGTATTATTTACAGGTTATTAGGGGTCTCGTCCCGTGTAATATTTACAGGTTATTACGGGTCTCGTCCCGTGTATTATTTACAGGTTATTACGGGTCTCGTCCCGTGTATTATTTACAGATTATTACGGGTCTCGTCCCGTGTATTATTTACAGGTTATTACGGGGTCTCGTCCCGTGTAATATTTACAGGTTATTACGGGTCTCGTCCCGTGTATTATTTAAAGGTTATTACGGGTCTCGTCCCGTGTATTATTTACAGGTTATTACGGGTCTCGTCCCGTGTATTATTTACAGGTTATTACGGGTCTCGTCCCGTGTATTATTTACAGGTTATTACGGATCTCGTCCCGTGTATTATTTACTGGTTATTACGGGTCTCGTCCCGTGTATTATTTACAGGTTATTAGGGGTCTCGTCCCGTGTATTATTTACAGGTTATTAGGGGTCTCGTCCCGTGTAATATTTACAGGTTATTACGGGTCTCGTCCCGTGTATTATTTACAGGTTATTATGGGTCTCGTCCCGTGTATTATTTACAGGTTATTAGGGGTCTCGTCCCGTGTATTATTTACAGGTTATTAGGGGTCTCGTCCCGTGTAATATTTACAGGTTATTACGGGTCTCGTCCCGTGTATTATTTACAGGTTATTACGGGTCTCGTCCCGTGTATTATTTACAGATTATTACGGGTCTCGTCCCGTGTATTATTTACAGGTTATTACGGGGTCTCGTCCCGTGTAATATTTACAGGTTATTACGGGTCTCGTCCCGTGTATTATTTACAGGTTATTACGGGTCTCGTCCCGTGTAATATTTACAGGTTATTACGGGTCTCGTCCCGTGTATTATTTACAGATTATTACGGGTCTCGTCCCGTGTATTATTTACAGGTTATTACGGGTCTCGTCCCGTGTAATATTTACAGGTTATTACGGGTCTCGTCCCGTGTATTATTTACAGGTTATTACGGGTCTCGTCCCGTGTATTATTTACAGGTTATTACGGGTCTCGTCCCGTGTATTATTTACAGGTTATTACGGGTCTCGTCCCGTGTATTATTTACAGATTATTACGGGTCTCGTCCCGTGTTTTATTTACAGATTATTACGGGTCTCGTCCCGTGTTTTATTTACAGGTTTTACGGGTCTCGTCCCGTGTTTTATTTACAGGTTTTACATCCCTGTGTTTTATAATGTTTGTTTTGTTCTTCGTCCGCGTCGTTTTCATGACAAACTTTACTTGAGAAATAAAACCCTTATTATGTATTCCTGTTACGTATTCCTGTTACGTATTCCTGTTACGTATTCCTGTTACGTATTCCTGTTACGTATTCCTGTTACGTAGTCCTGTTACGTATTCCTGTTACGTAGTCCTGTTACGTATTCCTGTTACGTATTCCTGTTACGTAGTCCTGTTACGTAGTCCTGTTACGTATTCCTGTTACGTATTCCTGTTACGTATTCCTGTTACGTATTCCTGTTACGTATTCCTGTTACGTATTCCTGTTACGTAGTCCTGTTACGTAGTCCTGTTACGTATTCATGTTACGTAGTCCTGTTACGTATTCCTGTTACGTATTCCTGTTACGTAGTCCTGTTACGTAGTCCTGTTACGTAGTCCTGTTACGTATTCCTGTTAAGTAGTCCTGTTACGTAGTCCTGTTACGTAGTCCTGTTACGTAGTCCTGTTACGTATTCCTGTTACGTGTTCCTGTTACGTGTTCCTGTTACGTAGTCCTGTTACGTATTCCTGTTACGTAGTCCTGTTACGTAGTCCTGTTACGTATTCCTGTTACGTATTCCTGTTACGTATTCCTGTTACGTATTCCTGTTACGTATTCCTGTTACGTAGTCCTGTTACGTAGTCCTGTTACGTAGTCCTGTTACGTAGTCCTGTTACGTAGTCCTGTTACGTAGTCCTGTTACGTAGTCCTGTTAAGTAGTCCTGTTACGTATTCCTGTTACGTATTCCTGTTACATAGTCCTGTTAAGTATTCCTGTTACGTAGTCCTGTTACGTATTCCTGTTACGTATTCCTGTTACGTAGTCCTGTTACGTATTCCTGTTACGTGTTCCTGTTACGTAGTCCTGTTACGTATTCCTGTTACGTAGTCCTGTTACGTAGTCCTGTTACGTATTCCTGTTACGTAGTCCTGTTACGTAGTCCTGTTACGTAGTCCTGTTACGTAGTCCTGTTACGTAGTCCTGTTACGTAGTCCTGTTAAGTAGTCCTGTTACGTATTCCTGTTACGTATTCCTGTTACATGGTCCTGTTAAGTATTCCTGTTACGTAGTCCTGTTATGTATTCCTGTTACGTATTCCTGTTACGTAGTCCTGTTACGTATTCCTGTTACGTAGTCCTGTTACGTATTCCTGTTACGTATTCCTGTTACGTAGTCCTGTTACGTAGTCCTGTTACGTAGTCCTGTTACGTAGTCCTGTTACGTATTCTTGTTACGTATTCCTGTTACGTAGTCCTGCGCCTGTCTCCTATCATTATACAGCGTGACAAAAGACACAGGACTCTTGAAAGCTTCTTGTTTCATATTGACCACAAGCTGTTTGTTAGACCAGATGTATCAACTCAGACAAATGGAATAGAAAGTGTCCATCCCTTATTCACCAGAGGATGGAAAATATAAAAGGTTGAAGAAAATAATTGAAAGGTAAAATATATGAAAAGATGACCTTCAAGCCCACATTTACCTGCAAGCCCTGTGCCCTATCCAGCCTTATCCCTGTGCCCTATCCAGCCTTATCCCTGTGCCCTATCCAGCCTTATCCCTGTGCCCTATCCAGCCTTATCCCTGTGCCCTATCCAGCCTTATCCCTGTGCCCTATCCAGCCTTATCCCTGTGCCCTATCCAGCCTTATCCCTGTGCTCTATCCAGCCTTATCCCTGTGCCCTATCCAGCCTTATCACAAGCCCTATCCAGCCTTATCACAAGCCCTATCCAGCCTTATTACAAGCCCTATCCAGCCTTATTACAAGCCCTATCCAGCCTTATCCCTGTGCCCTATCCAGCCTTATCCCTGTGCCCTATCCAGCCTTATCCCTGTGCCCTATCCAGCCTTATCCCTGTGCCCTATCCAGCCTTATCCCTGTGCCCTATCCAGCCTTATCCCTGTGCCCTATCCAGCCTTATCCCTGTGCTCTATCCAGCCTTATCCCTGTGCCCTATCCAGCCTTATCCCTGTGCCCTATCCAGCCTTATCCCTGTGCCCTATCCAGCCTTATCCCTGTGCTCTATCCAGCCTTATCCCTGTGCCCTATCCAGCCTTATCCCTGTGCCCTATCCAGCCTTATCCCTGTGCCCTATCCAGCCTTATCCCTGTGCCCTATCCAGCCTTATCCCTGTGCCCTATCCAGCCTTATCCCTGTGCCCTATCCAGCCTTATCCCTGTGCCCTATCCAGCCTTATCCCTGTGCCCTATCCAGCCTTATCCCTGTGCCCTATCCAGCCTTATCCCTGTGCCCTATCCAGCCTTATCCCTATGCCCTATCCAGCCTTACCCCTATGCCCTATCCAGCCTTACCCCTATGCCCTATCCAGCCTTATCCCTGTGCCCTATCCAGCCTTATCCCTGTACCCTATCCAGCCTTATCCCTGTGCCCTATCCAGCCTTATCCCTGTGCCCTATCCAGCCTTATCCCTGTGCCCTATCCAGCCTTATCCCTGTGCCCTATCCAGCCTTATCCCTGTGCCCTATCCAGCCTTATCCCTGTGCCCTATCCAGCCTTATCCCTGTGCCCTATCCAGCCTTATCCCTGTGCCCTATCCAGCCTTATCCCTGTGCCCTATCCAGCCTTATCCCTGTGCCCTATCCAGCCTTATCCCTGTGCCCTATCCAGCCTTATCCCTGTGCCCTATCCAGCCTTATCCCTGTGCCCTATCCAGCCTTATCCCTGTGCCCTATCCAGCCTTATCCCTGTGCCCTATCCAGCCTTATCCCTGTGCCCTATCCAGCCTTATCCCTGTGCCCTATCCAGCCTTATCCCTGTGCCCTATCCAGCCTTATCCCTGTGCCCTATCCAGCCTTATCCCTGTGCCCTATCCAGCCTTATCCCTGTGCCCTATCCAGCCTTATCCCTGTGCCCTATCCAGCCTTATCCCTGTGCCCTATCCAGCCTTATCCCTGTGCCCTATCCAGCCTTATCCCTGTGCCCTATCCAGCCTTATCCCTGTGCCCTATCCAGCCTTATCCCTGTGCCCTATCCAGCCTTATCCCTGTGCCCTATCCAGCCTTATCCCTGTGCCCTATCCAGCCGTATCACAAGCCCTGTGCCCTATCCAGCCGTATCACAAGCCCTGTGCCCTATCCAGCCGTATCACAAGCCCTGTGCCCTATCCAGCCTTATCACAAGCCCTGTGCCCTATCCAGCCTTATCACAAGCCCTGTGCCCTATCCAGCCTTATCCCTGTGCCCTATCCAGCCTTATCGCAAGCCCTGTGCCCTATCCAGCCTTATCCCTGTGCCCTATCCAGCCTTATCCCTGTGCCCTATCCAGCCTTTTCCCTGTGCCCTATCCAGCCTTATCCCTGTGCCCTATCCAGCCTTATCCCTGTGCCCTATCCAGCCTTATCCCTGTGCCCTATCCAGCCTTATCCCTGTGCCCTATCCAGCCTTATCCATGTGCCCTATCCAGCCTTATCCCTGTGCCCTATCCAGCCTTATCGCAAGCCCTGTGCCCTATCCAGCCTTATCCCTGTGCCCTATCCAGCCTTATCATAAACCATGTACCCTATCCAGCCTCATCATAAACCCTGTACCCTATCCAGCCTCATTATAAACCCTGTACCCTATCCAGCCTCATCATAAACCCTGTACCCTATCCAGCCCTCCATGATTTCACATCTTAATCAATATATTAAACTATACACTAATCAATATATTAAACTATACACTAATCAATATATTAAACTATACACTAATCAATATATTAAACTATACACTAATCAATATATTAAACTATACACTAATCAATATATTAAACTATACACTAATCAATATATTAAACTATACACTAATCAATATATTAGACTATACACTAATCAATATATTAAACTATACACTAATCAATATATTAAACTATACAGTAATCAATATATTAAACTATACACTAATCAATATATTAAATTATACACTAATCAATATATTAAACTATACACTAATCAATATATTAAACTATACAGTAATCAATATATTAAACTATACACTAATCAATATATTAAACTATACACTAATCAATATATTAAACTATACACTAATCAATATATTAAAATCTCCAGTGTGTTCTCTGAAAGGCTTGGTGGCACTTTCCCCATTTTGCTGATAACAATCAATACTGTCCGTTATCCACAAATCCGTGGGATGTAGGGCTTTAGGGGTTGATTTGGGATTGGTTCATAGATTCCTACTCTATGACATCATCATACACAGAAAAACAACTACCTGTTTGTCTGTGTTTCCTGTCACATGTTCCCTCTGAAATGACAGCTGAACACTGTGAACACACACAGACACAGAGGCAGAACTGTTAGCAACTCATTCTGGCTGGTTGTGTTACACCGTGTAATCTCAACAGAAAGAAGACTTTTCATTATCTGACAAGTTTTTTTTTTTTTTTTGTGGTTGGGGGGGGGGAGTGTTATCAGACCAGATGCCATGTTGGAGAGAAAGTGTTATCTTCACTGGGACGAAGTGAAGAGGAAAACCCCCCCCCCCCAGACCAAATCATCTTGGATCCTTAACGCTCTCAGAAGTCATTTCAGCCTGGAACAAGGCAGGCTCCTTACATTGCCTATGAAGTCTGCAATAGAGTTAATGACGGCTGAGCATTTTCTCAGATGAGTGCTGTCAATATGGGCATCTCTGATAGGAGAGGGGGGAGGGGAGAAGAGATTGCATTGAAGCAAAAGAGACGATTGCCTATGAAAAAACGTGAGTCTTTAGACTAGACGGAGAGCAACAGAATTGTCTCTCACAGGACGTAATCACAAAGCTATGTCAAACAAATGGAAGTGACTCAGTGTGTTTGTCCTTCAGTGTAGCAACTAGAGGTTAGAAGTAACCACTGACTCACAGTGGCGGAATGGCCATCTGGCATTTCGGAAAAATTGTATATTTTTTGCACAGTCTAAAGTGTTTTTTAATGAGGGCCTCAATAAAATAATTGACAGGTGTCTTAGTAAATGCCGAGGCCGATTTCTGGTCCCAGTCTTCCCCTGCTAATGCATATTGACTGGATTATGGCTGTGGGACTAATACCTTTAGGATAAGTTCACTGTCTTGTTTGGATGTTACTGTGGATAGAATCAGGTGCCGAAGCTTTGAGATTCTTAACTCGATAATCTCGTAAACCATGCAACTACAAATCTGGCCCAAGGAAGTGAGAGGGAGAGAGAGAGAGAAAGAGAGAGAGAGAGAGAGAGAGCGAAAGAGCGAGAGAGCGAGAGACAGAGAGACAGAGCGAGAGGGAGCGACAGTGAGAAAGAGAGGGAGAGAGAGAGAGAGTGAGCGACAGTGAGAAAGAGAGAGAGAGAGAAAGAGAGTGAGCGACAGTGAGAAAGAGAGAGAGAGAGAAAGAGAGCGAGAGAGAGAGAGAAAGATAGAAAGAGAAAGAGAGAAAGAGAGAGAGAGAGAGACAGAGAGAAAGAGAGAGAGAGAGAAAGAGAGTGAGCGACAGTGAGAAAGAGAGAGAGAGAGAAAGAGAGAGAGAGAGAGAGAGAGAGAGACAGAGAGAGAGAGAAAGATAGAGAGAGAAAGAGAGAAAGAGAGAGAGACAGAGAGAGAGAGAAAGAGAGAAAGAGAGAGACAGAGAGAGAGAGAGAGAGAGAGAAAGAGAAATAGGGAGCGACAGAGAGGGAGAAAGTGAAAAACTTAAAAGGATGGCTGAGTTAGGTGCTGTGATGTGTTGAGACCAGCACTGCAGGCAGGCTAGCGTTGTCTTAGTTGTGTACATTATCATTTGGGCAGGCTGCGCCCAGGGCTGTGCTAGCAGTGTGATAACAAAGGCATGAAGCAGGCTTAGTCTCCTGGAGAAAAGTTTCTTTAATCAGACAGCCCTGATGCGCTTACTGAGCAAAGACTGAGGGAATGGAAGAGGAGAAACACATGTCAGATAATCAGGGAAGGGGAAATTTGATTTCCTTAGAATCTGGTGGAAGAAGAGGAGGAAAACCCCATTCCCCTTATCGCTTGTCTGCAAGATATCCACACTATGCAGATTCTCATTTCGAACTAGGTCTCTTGACTCTTTGTAAATTAGTTAAATCCTTCAATTTCACATTTCTTATTTAACTTGTCCGTTTTGCGTGGTTATCCTCACTCTTTTGTAATCAGTAGGGCTTCTGTTTCAATTTGTCAACTGACTTTGTCAAGAATTCATTCTTTTTTTTTTAAAAGGAAAATATGATCCGTTTGTGAGTTAATTGAACAGATGGTGGATAGTAGTGTCTGGATAACCCTGTGGTCTCAGTCGCTAGCAGCCTCTGGCTCTTCCAGCCTCTGGCTCTTCCAACCTCTGGCTCTTCCAACCTCTGGCTCTTCCAGCCTCTGGCTCTTCCAGCCTCTGGCTCTTCCAGCCTCTGGCTCTTCCAACCTCTGGCTCTTCCAGCCTCTGGCTCTTCCATCTTCCAACTTCTGGCTCTTCCAGCCTCTGGCTCTTCCATCTTCCAACCTCTGGCTCTTCCAACCTCTGGCTCTTCCAACCTCTGGCTCTTCCATCTTCCAACCTCTGGCTCTTCCAGCCTCTGGCTCTTCCAGCCTCTGGCTCTTCCATCTTCCAACCTCTGGCTCTTCCAGCCTCTGGCTCTTCCAACCTCTGGCTCTTCCAACCTCTGGCTCCTCCAGCCTCTGGCTCTTCCAACCTCTGGCTCTTCCAGCCTCTGGCTCTTCCAACCTCTGGCTCTTCCAACCTCTGGCTCTTCCAGCCTCTGGCTCTTCCAGCCTCTGGCTCTTCCAACCTCTGGCTCTTCCAACCTCTGGCTCTTCCAACCTCTGGCTCTTCCAACCTCTGGCTCCTCCAGCCTCTGGCTCTTCCAACCTCTGGCTCTTCCAGCCTCTGGCTCTTCCAACCTCTGGCTCTTCCAGCCTCTGGCTCTCACTATATTCTTCCAAGACGGCGTAGCAGTGTAGACGTCTTTGTCCTGTCGTGTCCCGTGTCCCTTGTATATATCTTTTTACATATTTTTCTTCGCATATCTTTTAAAAATACTTTCTTAAACCTCAACTTCTAAATACTCTCCTGCAACCCGCCTCACCCAATGTGGCGTGGATCTGCTTTTTTCTAAAGTATTTCTATTTACTTCTGATCTGGAATCCATCTACTGAAGATAGCCAGCTAACTGCCTACCAGCTATCAGTTAGCAAACCATTGCTAGCGGTCATCAGCTAACCTTTAGCTCGGAAAGCTCTCGCTAGTTCGAACAACGTGACTAAAACCAGAGCATAACGGACCTATTTCTCTCCATATCCCCGGATTCCTACCGCAAACTCTGAACATTTTCATCTGGATCTTCGCAACTAGCTAACCACAATCCCGGGTGACCACTCCTGGCTAGCGTTTCCATCCCGGAGCAGGCACCGGAGCAGGCACCAATTAGCCTGAAGCTAATTGGCTAGGGCTCCTGTGCTACCACTGAAGCCCACTCCTGGGCTACAAGACCCGGACCCATTTACTGCCGGTACGGAGCACGGAACCCCGCCTATCCTCTATGACTGGAATACCGACATAATCTGCCCGGGGACTCCAACAGGCCCCTCAGGCGTGACACCCGCTGAAGGCCCATTCTGCTAACCTACTAGGCCTGTTAACTACCTAGAGCTACCTGGAACCCTACTAATTCCACGACTGGTCTATCGACGTCACCGCACGAAGAGGCAAAAACAGACTTCCCCCCCATCGCGACGTCCCCCAAAGGCTAACTTGCCTGCCCCGGTCTGCTAACTGCTAGCTTATCTTGCAGCTAGCGCAGCCAGGAAGCTAGCACCAGTTAGCAAACACAATTCTACAATTCACAACCTCTCTTTCGCCATCGCTATCCGGCTTGGATTCTCTGTCGACACGACCACGTCTGGTTTGCAGACGTGCCCTCAACCGGTGCCCTCAACCGGCCTCCGTCTGAGAAGACCCCCTCCGTCTGAGCAGACCACCCCCCCGGGCTACTAACTTTAAACGCGTGCTAGCTTAGTGGAGGCCTCACTACTCCATCTACGGCTGCCCCCTGGACACTATGATCACTTGGCTACATAGCTGATGCCTGCTTGACTGTCCATTAATTCACGGTACTCCATTCTGTTTATTTGTGTTTTATCTGTCGGCTCTGTGCCTTAACTCAGGATCTGTGTGTAGTTAATCCGACCCTCTCTGCCCAGTCGTCGCCATTTTTACCTTCTGTTGCTGTGTTAGCTGACTAGCTGCTGTTATCTCACCTGCTGTTTTAGCTAGCTCTCCCAATCATGACCTGCAATCACTTTATGCCTTATTGTATGTCTCTCTCAAATATCAATATGCCTTGCATACTGTTGTTCAGGCTAGTTATCATTGTTTTGGTTTGCAATGGACCCCGTAGTTCCACTCTCCGTACCTCTGATACCTCCTTTGTCCCACCCCCCACACATGCGGTGACCTCACCCATTGAGACCAGCATGTCCAGAGATACAACCTCTCTTATCATCACCCAGTGCCTGGGCTTGCCTCCGCGGTACCCGTGCCCCACCATACCCTGGTCTGCACATTATGCCCAGAATCTATTCTACCACGCCCATAAATCTGCTCCTTTTATTCCTTGTCCCCAACGCTCTAGGCGACCAGTTTTGATAGCCTTTAGCCGCACCCTCATCCTACTACTACTCTGTTCCTCGGGTGATGTGGAGGTAAACCCAGGCCCTGCATGTCCCCAGTCACCCTCATTTGTTGACTTCTGTGATCGAAAAAGCCTTGGCCTCATGCATGTCAACATCAGAAGCCTCCTCCCTAAGTTTGCCTTACTCACCGCTTTAGCACACTCTGCCAACCCTGATGTCCTTGCCGTGTCTGAATCCTGGCTTAGGAAGGCCACCAAAAACTCTGAGATTTCCATACCCAACTATAACACTTTCCGTCAAGATAGAACTGCCAAAGGGGGAGGAGTTGCAATCTACTGCAGAGATAGCCTGCAAAGTTCTGTCATACTTTCCAAGTCTATGCCCAAACAGTTCGAACTTCTAATTTTAAAAATTAATCTCTCCAGAAATAAGTCTCTCACTGTTGCCGCCTGCTACCGACCCCCCTCAGCTCCCAGCTGTGCCCTGGACACCATCTGTGAATTGATCGCTCCCCATCTAGCTTCAGAGTTTGTTCTGTTAGGTGACCTAAACTGGGATATGCTTAACACCCCGGCAGTCCTACAATCTAAGCTTGATGCCCTCAATCTCACACAAATCATCAAGGAACCCACCAGGTACAACCCTAAATCCGTAAACATGGGCACCCTAATAGACATTATCCTGACCAACTTGCCCTCCAAATACACCTCTGCTGTCTTCAATCAAGATCTCAGCGATCACTGCCTCATTGCCTGTATCCGCCACGGGTCCACGGTCAAACGACCACCCCTCATCACTGTCAAACGCTCCCTGAAACACTTCTGCGAGCAGGCCTTTCTAATCGACCTGGCCCGGGTACCCTGGAAGGATATTGACCTCATCCCGTCAGTTGAGGATGCCTGGTCATTCTTTAAAAGTTACTTCCTCACCATATTAGACAAGCATGCTCCGTTCAAAAAATGCAGAACCAAGAACAGATATAGTCCTTGGTTCACTCCAGACCTGACTGCCCTCGACCAGCACAAAAACATCCTGTGGCGAACTGCAATAGCATCGAAGAGCCCCCGTGATATGCAACTGTTCAGGGAAGTCAGGAACCAATACACGCAGTCAGTCAGGAAAGCAAAGGCCAGCTTTTTCAAGCAGAAATTTGCATCCTGTAGCTCTAACTCCAAAAAGTTCTGGGATACTGTAAAGTCCATGGAAAACAAGAGCACCTCCTCCCAGCTGCCCACTGCACTGAGGCTAGATAACACGGTCACCACTGATAAGTCCGTGATAATCGAAAACTTCAACAAACATTTCTCAATGGCTGGCCATGCCTTCCACCTGGCGACTCCAACCTTGGCAAACAGCCCCGCCCCCCCCGCTGCTACTCGCCCAAGCCTCCCCAGCTTCTCCTTTACCCATATCCAGATAGCAGATGTTCTGAAAGAGCTGGAAAACCTGGACCCATACAAATCAGCTGGGCTTGACAATCTGGGCCCCCTATTTCTGAAACTGTCCGCTGCCATTGTCGCACCCCCTATTTACCAGCCTGTTCAACCTCTCCTTCGTATCATCTGAGATCCCCAAGGATTGGAAAGCTGCCGCTGTCATCCCCCTCTTCAAAGGGGGAGACACCCTGGACCCAAACTGTTACAGACCGATATCCATCCTGCTCTGCCTAGCTAAGGTCTTCGAAAGCCAAGTCAACAAACAGATCACTGACCATCTCGAATCCCACCGTACCTTCTCCGCTGTGCAATCCGGTTTCCGAGCCGGTCACGGGTGCACCTCATCCACGCTCAAGGTACTAAACGATATCATAACCGCCATCGATAAAAGACATTACTGTGCAGCCGTCTTCATCAACCTGGCCAAGGCTTTCGACTCTGTCAATCACCATATTCTTATCGGCAGACTCAATAGCCTCGGTTTTTCTAATGACTGCCTTGCCTGGTTCACCAACTACTTTGCAGACAGAGTTCAGTGTGTCAAATCGGAGGGCATGTTGTCCGGTCCTCTGGCAGTCTCTATGGGGGTACCACAGGGTTCAATTCTCGGGCCGACTCTTTTCTCTGTATACATCAATGATGTTGCTCTTGCTGCGGGCGATTCCCTGATCCACCTCTACGCAGACGACACCATTCTGTATACTTCCGGCCCTTCCCTGGACACTGTTCTATCTAACCTCCAAATGAGCTTCAATGCCATACAACACTCCTTCCGTGGCCTCCAACTGCTCTTAAACGCTAGTAAAACCAAATGCATGCTTTTCAACCGTTCGCTGCCTGCACCCGCACGCCCGACTAGCATCACCACCCTGGACGGTTCCGACCTAGAATATGTGGACATCTATAAGTACCTAGGTGTCTGGCTAGACTGCAAACTCTCCTTCCAGACTCATATCAAACATCTCCAATCCAAAATCAAATCTAGAGTCGGCTTTCTATTCCGGAACAAAGCCTCCTTCACTCACGCCGCCAAACTTTCCCTAGTAAAACTGACTATCCTACCGATCCTCGACTTCGGCGATGTCATCTACAAAATAGCTTCCAATACTCTACTCAGCAAACTGGATGCAGTTTATCACAGTGCCATCCGTTTTGTTACTAAAGCACCTTATACGACCCACCACTGCGACCTGTATGCCCTAGTCGGCTGGCCCTCGCTACATGTTCGTCGTCAGACCCACTGGCTCCAGGTCATCTACAAGGCTATGCTAGGCAAAGTGCCGCATTATCTCAGTTCACTGGTCACGATGGCTACACCCACCCGTAGCACGCGCTCCAGCAGGTGTATCTCACTGATCATCCCTAAAGCCAAAACCTCATTTGGACGCCTTTCCTTCCAGTTCTCTGCTGCCTGCGACTGGAACGAATTGCAAAAATCTCTGAAGTTGGAGACTTTTATCTCCCTCAACAACTTTAAAAATCTGCTATCCGAGCAGCTAACCGATCGCTGCAGCTGTACATAGTCCATCTGTAAACTACCCACCCAATTTACCTACCTCACCCCCATACTGCTTTTATTTATTTACTTTTCTGCTCTTTTGCACACCAGTATCTCTTCTTGCACATGATCATCTGATGATTTATCACTCCAGTGTTAATCTGCTAAATTGTAATTATTCGATTTATTGCCTACCTCATGCCTTTTGCACACATTGTATATAGATTCTCTTTTTCCTACCATGTTATTGACTTGTTTATTGTTTACTCCATGTGTAACTCTGTGTTGTTGTCTGTTCACACTGCTATGCTTTATCTTGGCCAGGTCGCAGTTGCAAATGAGAACTTGTTCTCAACTAGGGGGGGGGCCCTCACTATATAGTGCACATCTTTAGACCAGGTCCCAATGGGGGGGGGGCCTCACTATATAGTGCACATATTTAGACCAGATCCCAAGGGGGGGGCAATGGGGGCCCTCACTATATAGTGCACATCTTTAGACCAGGTCCCAATGGGGGGGGGGGGGGGGGGGGGGGGCTCACTATATAGTGCACATCTTTAGACCAGGTCCCAATGGGGGGGGGGGCTCACTATATAGTGCACATCTTTAGACCAGATCCCAAGGGGGGGGGGGGCAATGGGGGCCCTCACTATATAGTGCACTTCTTTAGACAAGGTCCCAAGGGAGGGGGGAAATGGGGAAGTCACTATATAGTGCACATCTTTAGACCAGGTCGCAAGGGAGGGGGGCAATGGGGGCCCTCACTATATAGTGCACTTCTTTAGACAAGGTCCCAAGGGAGGGGGGAAATGGGGAAGTCACTATATAGTGCACATCTTTAGACCAGGTCCCAAGGGAGGGGGGCAATGGGGAAGTCACTATATAGTGCACATCTTTAGACAAGGTCCCAAGGGAAGGGGGCAATGGGGCCCTTTCTTTTTGAATTTTGCTCTCTACATTTTCCCTGGCTATTGGCCAAGTGGGACGCTACCGACCCACATATCCCAGAGAGGTTAACGTCACTGTGATAAGCAATAGTTCTTCCCGGCTGTATGTAATAACACTTAAGATTTTCTGGGCTAACAATGTAAGAAATAATACATAAAAAAACGAAATACTGCAAAGTTTCCTAAGGACTAGAAGCGAGGTGACATCTCTGTCAGCGACATCTTGAGGAGAGTGGAGAGGAAGGGAGAGGAGAGGAGAGTGGAGAGGAGAGTGGAGAGGAAGGGAGAGGGGAGAGAAGGAAAGGAGAGGAGGAAAGGAGAGTGGAGAGGAAGGGAGAGGAGGAAAGGAGAGGAGACGTTAGATGATAGGAGAGGAAGGTGTAGGGAGAGGAGAGGGGAGAGGAGGGAAGAAGAAGAGAGGAGAGTGGAGGAGAGGAGAGTGAAGCAGAGGAGAGGAGAGGAAAGGAGAGGTTTAGTGAGATGATTGGAGTAGAGAATGTAGGGAGAGGAGCTTCAGATCTCTGCTCTTTTCCACAACCCACTCCTATCTGCATCCCAAATGGCAACCTATTCCCCTACGGGACAACAGTTGTGCACTCTACAGTATAGGGAAAAGGGTGCCACTTAGGACACGGTCCCTCTTAACATCACAAACGACCAGATACGTTAATGGCTGCCTGCCTTGGCAGTTACCTTAATGGCTGCCTGACTTGGCTGACAACGGCGGCCTGTGATCATAGACAAAGGTCAGCGTCCCAAATTAAACCCCAATTCCCTTTATAGTGCACTGCTTTGACCAAGGCCCAGAGGGAATAGGTTATCATTTGGTACTCATACCAAGACATCTTCCCTCAACGCCGTTAGAGAAGTAGCCTTAACCTTTAGCTAAGCAGTAAAAATAGCCCAGGAAATAAAACATTAAGTTAATTAACAGAGCACTACTGTGCAACGTCTACAATCAAACAAATCAAATCAAATCGGCCCATTTGGCAGACTGTAGGAGAAGTCCAATACTTAGTAACAAACAGGTCATTTGGCAGAATGTAGAAGTCCAGTACTTTGTATGTAAGGGAGGAACCCCCTGAAACGGACAAAAACGAATAGGAACATATTGGCACCGTATGAAACATATACATGATGTCAAATACCACTCAAATGGACGGCAATTAATCCAAAGCTCATGGCAAAGGTCATATGGGAAATGCCAAGTGTCACACAGCAAAAATCCAATAGATGACGAGCACAGTACATTTTAAAATTGCAAATGCACATCAAGTGAAGAACCAAGAGTCAAATTTTTAAAAATATGTATTTTTTTTCAAAAACTTATCACCCCCTTAAAACCTGTTTGGCGTGCAAGCCCGACAACAGCCACTTCAAGTGCAGGGCGCGAAATTCAAAATATATACTTTCACACATTAACAAGTCCAATACAGCATATGAAAGATAAACATCTTGTGAATCCAGCCAACATGTCCGATTTTTTAAATGTTTTACAGCGAAAACACCACGTATATTTATGTTAGCTCACCACCATATACAAAAAAGAACAGACATTTTTCACAGCACAGGTAGCATGCACAAAGCCAACCTAAATAACCAAGAACCAAACAAACTAACCAAGAAACAACTTCGTCAGATGACAGTCTTATAACATGTTATTCAATAAATCTATGTTTTGTTCGAAAAATGTGCATATTTGAGGTAGAAATCAGTTTTACATTGCAGCTACAATCACAGCTACCGTCACAAATAGGACCGAAGCAGCCAGAGTAATTACAGACACCAACGTGAAATACCTAAATACTCATCATAAAACATTTCTGAAAAATACATGGTGTACAGCAAATGAAAGACAGGCATCTTGTGATTCCAGCCAATATTTCCGATTTCTTAAGTGTTTTACAGCGAAAACACAATATAGCATTATATTAGCTTACCACAATAGCCAGAAACACAAGCCATTCCCCAGCAGCAAAAGTTAGCGATCGTAACAAACCAGCAAAAGATATAAATTTTTGACTAACCTTGATAAGCTTCATCAGATGACAGTCCTATAACATCAGGTTATACATACACTTATGTTTTGTTCGAAAATGTGCATATTTAGAGCTGAAATCAGTGGTTATACATTGTGCTAACGTAGCATCTTTTTCCCACAACGTCCGGATATTTTTCTGACACCCACATATTCTGACCAAATAACTATTCATAAACTTTACTAAAAAATACATGTTGTATAGGAAATGATAGATACACTAGTCAATAGGGGGTGCTGTTTGCACTTTGTAATAATTTCGTTCCCAAATTAAACTGCCTCGTACTCAATTCTTGCTCGTACAATATGCATATTATTATTACTATTGGATAGAAAACACTCTCTAGTTTCTAAAACCGTTTGAATTATATCTGTGAGTAAAACAAAACTCGAGTTAGAGCATTTTTCCTATGAGGATTTGAGAATACAGAATTATGCAAGCTGTTCCCAGGTCAGTTTATTAATTTGCCTGTCTTCTATTGGTTGAGATGCACTGCATATGCCTTCCCCTGGATGTCAGCGATTAGTGAGATTTGAAATGGAGTCTCTAGGCAGATCTGAGAGGTTATAAATAGCTTGGGAACGAAGGGTCCGGTCTTTGTTCACTTCGCTCTGACGCAGGAAGGACCTTGGCATGTCGTAGTAGAAAACTCCGGTTATAGCTCTTAGATATATCCGGCTCTGTTTTTATTCGATATAGCTGTTAAAGACATCATAATGTTGTTATTTTAAACCGAGTTATATCAGTTTATGTCAGTATATTGCAATTTTCGGATATTTATTAGTGTTGCGTTCTAGGGAGTTGGTGATGTCTGGCCCACATGGCTAATGTTTACTGCTAATTGCAACGTTGAAGGCGACATTCTACAACCAAGCAACGATTCTTTTGGACAAAGGACAACTTTCACAAGATTCTGATGGAAGCTCATCAAAAAGTAAGAACTATTTATGCTATTAATTCGTTGTTCTGTTGAAAAATGTAAAATGCATAATCCGCCATTATTTTCCGTGCGGTCTCGCTTTAACGCACGCTGTATGTCGTAGTAACGTTAATTAAAAAAATGTGACACAGTGATTGCATTAAGAACTAATGTATCTTTCATTTGCTGTCCAACCTGTATTTTTTAGTCAAGTTTATGATTAGTTATCGATTAGAATAGGTGCCTTTCCCAAGATTTCTCCCGATATTTTGTTGGCAGCTTGGCTACTTTTCTCATTGTATAACCACGATTTGTGCCGCTGAATATGCACATTTTCGAACAAACTCTATATGTATTGTGTAATATGATGTTATAGGACTGCCATCTGAAGAATTCTGAGCAGGTCAGTGAAAAAATGTATATCTTTTGCTGGGTTATACGTTATCGCTATTTTTGGCTTGAATCAATGCTGTTGTGTGGTTTGCTATTGCGGTAAGCTAATATAATGCTATATTGTGTTTGCGCTGTAAAACACTTAAAAAATCTGAAATAATGGCTGGATTCACAAGATCTTTGTCTTTCATTTGCTGTACGCTGTGTATTTTTCATAAATGTTTTATGATGAGTATTTAGGTAATTCACGTTGCTCTCTGTAGTTATTCTAGCCGCTTTGGTGAGAGTTGTGATGGTGGATGCAATGGTAAACTATGATTTATACCTGAAATATGCAAATTTTTCCAACAAAACATATGCTATACAATAAATATGTTATCAGACTGTCATCTGATGAAGTTGTTTCTTGGTTAGTGGCTATTTATATCTTTATTTGGTCGAATTCGTGATAGCTACCTATTCAGGAAAAAAATGGTGGAGTAAAAAAAGTGGTGTCTTTTGCTAACGTGGTTAGCTAATAGATTTACATATTGTGTCTTTCCTGGAAAACATTTTAAAAATCAGAAATGATGGCTGGATTCACAAGATGTGTATCTTTCATCTGGTGTCTTGGACTTGTGATTTAATGATATTTAGATGCTAGTATTTACTTGTGACGCTATGCTAGGCTATGCTAGTCAGCTTTATTACTGATGGGGGTGCTCCCGGATCCGGGATTGGGAGGAAGTAGATTGCTCTACACCAGCAGAACCCATCCAACTTGAAGTAGCTGGAGCAGTTTTGAATGGAAAAATTGACAAAAATCCCAGTGGCTAGATGTGCCAAGCTTTTAGAGACATATCCCAAGAGACTTGCAGCTGTAATTGCTGCAAATGTGACTCTACAAAGTATTGACTTTGGGGGGTGAATAGTTATGCACATTCAAATTCTTTTTTTTGGTCTTATTTCTTGTTTGTCTCACACCAAAAAATATTTTGAATCTTCAAAGTGGTAGAGATGTTGTGTCAATCAAATGATACAACCCCCCAAAAAATATATATATATACCAAGCCCTGATAACCAAGCCCTGCTACTGATAACCAAGCCCTGCTACTGATAACCAAGCCCTGCTATTGATAACCAAGCCCTGCTACTGATAACCAAGCACTGCTACTGATAACCAAGCCCTGCTACTGATAACCAAGCCCTGCTACTGATAACCAAGCCCTGCTACTGATAACCAAGCCCTGCTACTGATAACCAAGCCCTGCTACTGATAACCAAGCACCCCTCCTGACTCAATTCTCACCATCTTTTATCTGATCAAAGCCTTTATTTGGAACGTATTTCTGAGGTTCCTTCCCTAATGGCACCCTATTCCCTATCCCCTCCTCAGACATAATCCACTTCATGAGGAGCAGGGTGCATATGGGACAAAGCATTTGACAAGCAATGTGATATTGGATCTATAGGCATGCTATTAGTTTGAGAAATTATTTTCCAGATATTTCAAATAAATCACCCATATAGTTCCTTCTCTCTGTGAGTGTTGGGGAGCCTTAGCCTCCAATATCCTTTCCTCCTCTCTCTCCTTTCCTCCTCTCTCTCCTTTCCTCCTCTCTCTCCTTTCCTCCTCTCTCTCCTTTGCTCCTCTCTCTCCTTTCCTCATCTCTCCTTTCCTCCTCTCTCTCCTTTCCTCCTCTCTCTCCTTTCCTCCTCTCTCTCCTTTCCTCCTCTCTCTCCTTTGCTCCTCTCTCTCCTTTGCTCCTCTCTCCTTTCCTCCTCTCTCCTTTCCTCCTCTCTCCTCTCTCCTTTCCTCCTCTCTCCTTTCTTCCTCTCTCTCTCCTTGTCTCTTCTCTCTCCTTTCCTCCTCTCTCCTTTCCTCCTCTCTCTCCTTTTCTCCTCTCTCTCCTTTCCTCCTCTCTCTCCTTTCCTCCTCTCTCTCCTTTGCTCCTCTCTCTCCTTTGCTCCTCTCTCTCCTTTCCTCCTCTCTCTCCTTTCCTCCTCTCTCTCCTTTCCTCCTCTCTCTCCTTTCCTCCTCTCTCTCCTTTCCTCCTCTCTCTCATTTGCTCCTCTCTCTCCTTTGCTCCTCTCTCCTTTCCTCCTCTCTCCTTTCCTCCTCTCTCCTTTCCTCCTCTCTCCTTTCCTCCTCTCTCCTCTCTCCTTTCCTCCTCTCTCCTCTCTCCTTTCCCTCCTCTCTCTCCTTTCCTCCTCTCTTTCCTTTCCTCCTCTCTCTCCTTTGCTCCTCTCTCTCCTTTCCTCATCTCTCCTTTCCTCCTATCTCCTTTCCTCCTCTCTCCTTTCCTCCTCTCTCCTCTCTCCTTTCCTCCTCTCTCCTTTCTTCCTCTCTCTCTCCTTGTCTCTTCTCTCTCCTTTCCTCCTCTCTCCTTTCCTCCTCTCTCCTTTCCTCCTCTCTCTCCTTTCCTCCTCTCTCTCCTTTCCTCCTCTCTCTCCTTTCCTCCTCTCTCTCCTTTCCTCCTCTCTCCTTTCCTCCTCTCTCTCCTTTCCTCCTCTCTCCTTTCCTCCTCTCTCCTTTCCTCCTCTCTCCTCTCTCCTTTCCTCCTCTCTCTCCTTTCCTCCTCTCTCCTTTCCTCCTCTCTCCTTGCCACCGCTCTCTCCTTGCCACTGCTCTCTCCTTTCCTTCCTTGTCAAAACATTGAAGTGAAGTGAGGAAGCAAAGAGAAATTGTCAAAATATCAGAGCAAGAGGGAGACTAGAGAGAGCGGTATCTAGTGGAATATCCAATGAGTCATGTCTCAGAGGTGTATTCAAGCACTCAACCTGCTCTCATCAATTCCAATAGCTGAATTGTTATTGGTTTGCAGTGATTAGGTCTGAGCCTCGTACAACAATATTCTGCATTCTGCAATTAAAATCAAGTCCCTTATTTAAAATATCTTGCTAAATGAGAGGCTTCATCAGTGTTTAGGACAAAGGAAGGATGGTGATATGTTGTTTGTTATCTGGCCTCTGCTCCTCCCCCAACCCAGCACAGCTGAGCTGGGTTATTTTATGCTCTAATTCCTTTCCTTAAATTACGCAAAAGGCATAAAATATGAACAAGCCAGAGAGATATTTTGAGATCGGTCATGTGATGAGTGACATAAATACTTAACCACCACTTTAAATCCTACATTGTACTGTGTCATGTGTTTAACTACTGCTGTATGGCTTTATTAAACGCTATAGAGCTTCTAATGATCCTATGATCCGTTGAAAGACAACAAGGTGGTATGTGATAATGTAGTAGATTGTGTCTAAGATTGTCTAAGATTCTAGATTGTCTAAGAGTCTAGATTATCTAAGATTGTCTAAGATTCTAGATTGTCTAAGATTCTAGATTATCTAAGATTTTAGATTGTCTAAGATTCTAGATTATCTAAGATTCTAGATTGTCTAAGATTCTAGATTGTCTAAGATTTTAGATTGTCTAAGATTCTAGATTGTCTAAGATTCTAGATTATCTAAGATTCTAGATTGTCTAAGATTCTAGATTGTCTAAGATTCTAGATTGTGTAGATTGTGTCTCAGGGTAATCAGGGATAATATTTCACCACCCCATGCTGTGAGTGTAATGTTTCTGTAGTCACATGGTTCAGAAAGCCATAACACAAATTGCTCTTTCCAAATAGATTTTTCGATCATCTGTAAAATCTGTGAAATTCACTTTGAATCTGTGCACATAAAATAGGGTGAAAAGTGCTCTCTCTCTCTCTATCGTTCGCTTGCTCTCTCCATTTCCCTCTCTCCCTCAGTCTCTCTCCCTCTCTCTCTTGCTCTCTCCATTTCCCTCTCTCCCTCAGTCTCTCTCCCTCTCTCTCTTGCTCTCTTCCTATCTCTCGTGAAATAAACAGAAAAAAGAACAGTTAACATTACACTCACAAAAGTTCCAAAAGAATAAAGACATTTAAAATGTCATATTATGTGCAAATAGTTAAAGTGCAAAAGGGAAAATAAATAAGAATAAATACGGGTTGTATTTACAATGGTGTTTGTTCTTCACTGGTTGCCCTTTTCTTTTGGCAACAAGTCACACATCTTGCTGCTGTGATGGCACACTGTGGTATTTCACCCAGTTGATATGGGCGTTTATCAAAACTGGATTTGTTTTCTAATTCTTTGTGGATCTGTGTAATCTGAGTGAAATATGTGTCTCTAATTTGGTGATACATTTAGCAGGAGGTTAGGAAGTGCAGCTCAGTTTCCACCTCATTTTGTGGGCAGTGTGCACATAGCCTGTCTTCTCTTGAGAGCCAGTTCTGTCTAAGGCGGCCTTTCTCAATAGCAAGGCTATGCTCACTGAGTCTGTACATAGTCAAAGCTTTCCTTAAGTTTGGGTCAGTCACAGTGGTCAGGTTTTCTGCCACTGTGTACTCGCTGTATAGGGCCAAATAGCATTCTAGTTTACTCAGTTTTTTTGTTAACCTTTTCTCAATAGGGGGTGCTGTTTTCACTTTGTAAAAATTTGTTCCCAAATTAAACTGCCTCGTACTCAATTCTTGCTCGTACAATATGCATATTATTATTACTATTGGATAGAAAACACTCTTTAGTTTCTAAAACCGTTTGAATTACATCTGTGAGTAAAACAGAACTCAAGTTGGAGCAAACTTCCTGTCAGGAAGTGAGAAATCTGAAATCAGGCATTCTGTTCCAGGGTCAGTTTATTAATTTGCATGTATTCTATTGGTCGACATGCACTGCATACGCCTTCCCCTAGATGTCAGCAAATAGTGAGAATTGGAATGGAGTTGCTAGGCAGATCTGAGGCCATATAAATGGTCTTGGAACGTGGGGTGCACTCTTTTCAACGTTCGCCATGACGCGAGACAGACCTCAGGATGGCGTTCTGGAAAGCTCTCGTTATAGGCCTTAGATATATCCGGCTCTGATTTTATTTGATATAGGTGTTAAAGACATCATAATGTTGTTATTTTAAACCGAGTTATATCAGTTTATATCATTATATTGCGATTTTCGGATATTTCTTTGTGCTGCGTTATAGTGAGTTGGGCACGTCTGGGCCACATAGCTAATGTTTGCTGCTAATTCCTAAGTTGAAGACGGCAATCTACAACCGAGCAACGATGATTCTGGACAAAGGACAACTTGCCCAAGATTCTGATGGAAGCTCATCAAAAAGTAAGAACTATTTATGAAGTTAATTCGTTGTTCTGTTGAAAAATGTTGACCTACTATTCCGCCATTAATTTCGGTGCGGTCTCGCTTTAACGCACGCTGTATGTCGTAGTAACGTTAATTTAAAAAATCTAACACAGCGGTTGCATTAAGAACTAATGTATCTTTAATTTGCTATCCAACCTGTATTTTTTTGTCAAGTTTATGATTAGTTATTGATTAGATTAGGTGCCTCTCCCAAGATTTCTCCCGACATTTTGTTTGCAGCTTGGCTACTATTCTCATTGTATAACCACGATTTGTGCCGCTAAATATGCACATTTTCGAACAAACTCTATATGTATTGTGTAATATGATGTTATAGGACTGTCATCTGAAGAATTCTGAGAAGGTTAGTGAAAAAATTAATACCTTTTGCTGGTTTATTCATTATCGCTATTGTTGGCTTGAATCAATGCTGTTGTGTGGTTGGCTATTGTGGTAAGCTAATATAATGCTATATTGTGTTTTTGCTGTAAAACACTTAAAAAATCAGAAATATTGGCTGGATTAACAAGATCTTCATTTGCTGTACGCTGTGTATTTTTCATAAATGTTTTATGATGAGTATTTAGGTAATTCACGTTGCTCTCTGTAGTTATTCTAGTTGCTTTGGTGAGAGTTGTGATGGTGGCTGCAATGGTAAACTATGATTTATACCTGAAATATGCACATTTTTCTAACAAAACATATGTTATACAATAAATATGTTATCAGACTGTCATCTGATGAAATTGTTTCTTGGTTAGTGACTATTTGTATCTTTATTTGGTCGAATTTGTGATAGCTACCAGTGCAGTAAAAAAATGGTGGGAAAAAAAAGTTGTCTTTTGCTATCGTGGTTAGCTAATAGAAATACATATTGTGTCTTCCCTGTAAAACATTTTACAAATCAGAAATGATGGCTGGATTCACAAGATGTGTATCTTTCATCTGGTGTCTTGGACTTGTGATTTCATGATATTTAGATGCTAGTATTTACTTGTGGCGCTATGCTAGGCTATGCTAGTCAGCTTTTTTTACTGATGAGGGTACTCCCGGATTCGGGATTGTGACCAAGTAGAAGTTAATTCCTTCCAATGTGTCAAGTAATTATATTTTTGTTTTCTCATGATTTGGTTGAGTCTAATTGTGTTGCTGTTCTGGGGCTCTGTGGGTGTGTTTGTGTTTGTGAACAGAGCCCCAGGACCAGCTTGCTTAGGGGACTCTTCTCCAGGTTCATCTCTCTGTAGGTGATGGCTTTGTTATGGAAGGTTTGGGAATCACTTCCCTTTAGGTGGTTGTAGAATTTAACGTCTCTTTTCTGGATTTTGAATTAGCGGGTATCAGCCTTACTCTGCATGCGTTATTTGTTGTTTTACATTGTACATGGAGGATATTTTTGTCTCACTCTCCCTTATAGCTCTTCTGCCTCCAATATGTCATTTATAAAAACATAGTGGTAAATATGAAACATTATGTAAGACAGAGTGAATGGTCAAAAGACAACAACTCTAGATTAAATTGAATTAAATCACTTTATTCAACAAACAGCAGGACCTCAGAATATTCTTTATTCAGCTATTTTCTCAGTAATAACCATTCTTCAGCAAACTTACATTGCCTCCCCTGACATCTACCTAGCATTTTGGGTTTGGAGACCATATTAACGTCCATCCATTTGTTTCTGCAGTGGATTATGTAAATACATATGCATTATGTGATTAGAAACATTAGCATAACCCCTCCTCTTTTCTGAATTATATAAGAATGATCTGAGCAGCACCAGGATGGGGCAGCCGTTATACGTCTGGACAGTAGGCTAAACTAGACAGGGTTGGGTAAAGGACGTGTACCTCTGACAGAGAGAATTAGGTAGAGAGAGAGAGAGAGAGTGGGGGGAGAGTGACAGAGAGAGAGTTAGAGAGTGACAGAGAGAGAGAGAGTTAGAGAGTGACAGAGCGAGAGAGAGTTAGAGAGTGACAGAGAGACTGTAGGGACTGTAGGTGGAGGTAAAGAGGTATGGGACTGTAGGTGGAGGTATAGAGGTATGTGACTGTAGGTGGAGGTAAAGAGGTATGTGACTGTAGGTGGAGGTTAAGAGGTATGGGACTGTAGGTGGAGGTTAAGAGGTATGGGACTGTAGGTGGAGGTATAGAGGTATGTGACTGTAGGTAAAGAGGTATGGGACTGTAGGTGGAGGTAAAGAGGTATGTGACTGTAGGTGGAGGTAAAGAGGTATGGGACTGTAGGTGGAGGTAAAGAGGTATGGGACTGTAGGTGGAGGTAAAGAGGTATGGGACTGTAGGTGGAGGTAAAGAGGTATGGGACTGTAGGTGGAGGTAAAGAGGTATGTGACTGTAGGTGGAGGTAAAGAGGTATGTGACTGTAGGTAAAGAGGTATGGGACTGTAGGTGGAGGTATGTGACTGTAGGTGGAGGTAAAGAGGTATGGGACTGTAGGTGGAGGTATAGAGGTATGTGACTGTAGGTGGAGGTATAGAGGTATGTGACTGTAGGTAAAGAGGTATGGGACTGTAGGTGGAGGTATGTGACTGTAGGTGGAGGTAAAGAGGTATGGGACTGTAGGTGGAGGTATAGAGGTATGTGACTGTAGGTGGAGGTAAAGAGGTATGGGACTGTAGGTGGAGGTAAAGAGGTATGGGACTGTAGGTGGAGGTATAGAGGTATGGGACTGTAGGTGGAGGTATAGAGGTATGGGACTGTAGGTGGAGGTAGAGGTATGTGACTGTAGGTGGAGGTAAAGAGGTATGGGACTGTAGGTGGAGGTAAAGAGGTATGGGACTGTAGGTGGAGGTAAAGAGGTATGGGACTGTAGGTGGAGGTATAGAGGTATGTGACTGTAGGTAAAGAGGTATGGGACTGTAGGTGGAGGTAAAGAGGTACGGGACTGTAGGTGGAGGTATAGAGGTACGTGACTGTAGGTGGAGGTAAAGAGGTATGTGACTGTAGGCGGAGGTAAAGAGGTATGTGACTGTAGGTGGAGGTAAAGAGGTATGTGACTGTAGGTGGAGGTAAAGAGGTATGTGACTGTAGGTGGAGGTAAAGAGGTATGGGACTGTAGGTGGAGGTAAAGAGGTGTGTGACTGTAGGTGGAGGTAAAGAGGTGTGTGACTGTAGGTGTAGGTAAAGAGGTATGTGACTGTAGGTGGAGGTAAAGAGGTATGGGACTGTAGGTGGAGGTAAAGAGGTATGTGACTGTAGGTGGAGGTAAAGAGGTATGGGACTGTAGGTGGAGGTATGGGACTGTAGGTGGAGGTAAAGAGGTATGGGACTGTAGGTGGAGGTAAAGAGGTATGGGACTGTAGGTGGAGGTAAAGAGGTATGGGACTGTAGGTGGAGGTATAGAGGTATGTGACTGTAGGTGGAGGTAAAGAGGTATGTGACTGTAGGTGGAGGTATGTGACTGTAGGTGGAGGTAAAGAGGTATGGGACTGTAGGTGGAGGTAAAGAGGTATGGGACTGTAGGTGGAGGTAAAGAGGTATGGGACTGTATGTGGAGGTATAGAGGTATGTGACTGTAGGTGGAGGTAAAGAGGTATGTGACTGTAGGTGGAGGTATGTGATTGTAGGTGGAGGTATAGAGGTATGTGACTGTAGGTGGAGATATAGAGGTATGTGACTGTAGGTGGAGGTAAAGAGGTATGTGACTGTAGGTGGAGGTAAAGAGGTATGTGACTGTAGGTGGAGGTAAAGAGGTATGGGACTGTAGGTGGAGATATAGAGGTATGTGACTGTAGGTGGAGGTATGTGACTGTAGGTGGAGGTATAGAGGTATGGGTCTGTAGGCGGAGGTAAAGAGGTATGGGACTGTAGGTGGAGATATAGAGGTATGTGACTGTAGGTGGAGGTAAAGAGGTATGTGACTGTAAAGAGGTATGGGACTGTAGGTGGAGGTATAGAGGTATGTGACTGTAGGTGGAGGTATAGAGGTATGTGACTGTAGGTGGAGGCAAAGAGGTTTGGGACTGTAGGTGGAGGTAAAGAGGTATGTGACTGTAGGTGGAGATATAGAGGTATGTGACTGTAGGTGGAGGTAAAGAGGTATGTGACTGTAAAGAGGTATGTGACTGTAGGTGGAGGTAAAGAGGTATGTGACTGTAAAGAGGTATGTGACTGTAGGTGGAGACATAGAGGTATGTGACTGTAAAGAGGTATGTGACTGTAGGTGGAGGTATAGAGGTATGTGACTGTAGGTGGAGGTATAGAGGTATGGGACTGTAGGTGGAGGTATAGAGGTATGGGACTGTAGGTGGAGGTAAAGAGGTATGTGACTGTAGGTGGAGGTAAAGAGGTATGTGACTGTAGGTGGAGGTAAAGAGGTATGGGACTGTAGGTGGAGGTAAAGATGACAGGCAGAACATATGACCGTTTACAGGGAATTCATTTCCTTCACACGGTAATTTGGGGAAAAGGGGCTGGACGGAACCAAAGCAAAGAAAGTAGAAGTTAAAGAGCACCCCCTCCCCTACCTTACCTGCCTACCCACTACTTACCTACCTTAACGCCACCTGGTGCGCTAACCAAAATACAGGGGCTGGTCCGCCCAGGTCTTACCTAGTGTGCCTAGACAGAGTACATACTCCGGGTATATGTATGCCCGCAGCCCTCTTGCCTAAGCAGTCCCAAGGTGCCTTCTCCCCTGGGAACAAAAACAGAATAATTACTAACGTAAAGTGTCTATTACAAAATACTTTACAACAATTATACAGACCAACAATGAAACACAGGCCATACCAAGAAGCTCTCACTCCTAACAAAGGAACACTGGCTTTTCAAGCTGCAGCAGGAGTCGGTAATTGCAGACAGCTGTATCCCCTGACCAGAGGGTGGGATCAGGGCTCCAATCTGCAATGGAGCCAACCAATCAGGAGCTTGGGGGAATCCAGGAAGCCATTTCCTGAAATACACACATACATATACACAAACACACAACATAGAAACTCATTACTCAGAGGAGATCTTCCCCACCCTTGAGGAAGAGACGTGCCATTTCCGGGCCCAGGGAAATGTGCCCATCTGTGGGGACACAAATGTGTGCACAGGAACACTACCTGATCTAACGAGCACACGAGGGGACAGCTTTATTACAGGCCATACTGTTTCTAACTGTCTAAATCTCCCCCATAGAAACAACAGTGACAGCACCGTCAACAAAAACGGAAGGGATCCTGTTGCAGCTCTGTAGAAGCCTGGGTCTCTACTTTACATTCACTCACAGTAAAGAAGGCATCCATCTAGCAGTACAAAACATCAACTATATATTCAGGCAAACGGCAAAAGAAGCACAACTGAAATTGATAAAAAACAAAACAAAAAAGATCACAGATGACAACTGGTTTGATGCAGATTATAAAATTATAAGGAAAAAACGGTGAATTACGCCTTCATTACTGTGAGACTTTAAAACTCTATAAACCTATACTCAGAACCAAAAAAGCACAATGCCAAATTCATGAGAAGTTGAATAGATTAGAAAAAGCTATAAAGGACAATCAAAATCCACTGGACTCCCCAATTAATTACCAGGAGCTCTAAAAGAAACTACAGGCCCTCCAATTTTAAAAAGCATGTGGACCTGATGGCATCCTAAATGAGATGCTCAACCTCACTAAAATTCCAATTGGCTACATTAAAACTGTTTAATTTGATCCTGAGTTTAGGTTTAGTTTAATTTGATCCTGAGTTTAGGTTTAGTTTAGTGTATCCTGAGTGTAGGTTTAGTTTATCCTGAGTTTAGGTTTAGTTTATCCTGAGTGTAGGTTTAGTTTAGTGTATCCTGAGTTTAGGTTTAGTTTAATTTGATCCTGAGTTTAGGTTTAGTTTAATTTGATCCTGAGTTTAGGTTTAGTTTAGTGTATCCTGAGTTTAGGTTTAGTTTAGTGTATCCTGAGTTTAGGTTTAGTTTAGTGTATCCTGAGTTTAGGTTTAGTTTATCTTGTAGGTTTTTTCCCTGACATCTGGAATCAAGGACTCATAACTCTAAACTTTAAGAACGGAGACTAATTTGACCCTAACAATTAAAGAGGCATTTGTGTTAAGGAGGTCTACACTTCCTTAATAAGCACAATGTCACACCCTGACCTTAGAGAGCCTTTTGATTTACATTTTTACATTTTAGTCATTTAGCAGACGCTCTTATCCAGAGCGACTTAAAGTAGAGTGCATACATTTTATTACATTTATTTTTTACATACTGAGACAAGGATATTCCTACCGGCCAAACCCTCCCTAACCCGGACGACGCTATGCCAATTGTGCGTCGCCCCACGGACCTCCCGGTTGCAGCCGGCTGCGACAGAGCCTGGGCGCGAACCCAGAGACTCTGGTGGCGCAGCTAGCACTGCGATGCAGTTCTCTAGACCACTGCGCCACCCGGGAGATTATATTTCTCTATTTGGTTTGGTCAGGGTGTGATTTGGGGTGGGCATTCTATGTGTTCTGTTTCTTTGTTTTTGGCCGGGTGTGGTTCCCAATCAGAGGCAGCTGTCTATCGTTGTCTCTGATTGGGGATCATACTTAGGCAGCCCTTTTCCCCACCATTAGGTTGTGGGATCTTGTTTTCTGTTTAGTGTTTCTGCCTGACAGGACTGTGCACTTTCGTTTTCACGTTTGTTATTTTGTTTGAGTGTTTTTTTAAATAATATAATCATGAACACTTACCACGCTGGGCTTTGGTCCACTCTTCCTACCACCAACGAGAGCCGTAACACACAATGTGTTGAGTAAAAGCCAAATTGGATTTATACCAAAACATGGCACAACCAATCATATTTACACCCTACACACCCTGATAGATAAACGTCCTCCGAAATAATAGCAAAATATACGCTTACTTTATCGACTTCCAAAAAGCATATGACATAATTAAATCAATGTATACTGGCAATGCGTGCAGCATTGGATAAACATTCATTAAAACTGGCAAGAAAATAACAGAATTATTTAACCAGGGCCGGGGCCTTCGCCAGCGTTGCAATCTGAGGCCTGCACTCTTCAATATTTACATCAAAGAATTGGCCACTATTCTAGAAAAATCCTCAGCCCCTGGTGTTAGTCTCCACAATTCAAAGGTTTAATTGCTGCTCTTCGCAGATGACCTATGCCTGTTGTCACCCACAGCACATGGCCTACAGCAGAGCCTGGACCTGCTAGAGCAGTACTGCAGACCTGGGCCCTGGCAGTAAACCCCAAAAAGACTAAAATAATTATTTTTCCAGAGAAGATCCAGATCTCAGGGAATTAGACCAAAGTTCTCAATTCGTACAAAATATATAGGGTACTGCACTCACTACAATTACTGAGGTTTAAATATATAGAGTACTGTACACACTACAATTACTGAGGTTTAAATATATAGAGTACTGCACACACTACAATTACTGAGGTTTATATATATAGAGTACTGTACACACTACAAATACTGAGGTTTAAATATATAGAGTACTGTACACACTACAATTACTGAGGTTTAAATATATAGAGTACTGCACACACTACAATTACTGAGGTTTATATATATAGAGTACTGTACACACTACAAATACTGAGGTTTAAATATATAGAGTACTGCACACACTACAATTACTGAGGTTTATATATATAGAGTACTGTACACACTACAATTACTGAGGTTTATATATATAGAGGACTGTACACACTACAATTACTGAGGTTTATATATATAGAGGACTGTACACACTACAATTACTGAGGTTTATATATATAGAGGACTGTACACACTACAATTACTGAGGTTTAAAAATAAGCTCAACTGGACACCTTAATGATGCAGTGAATGAACTGAGAGAGAAAGACGCAGGGCATTCTACGCCATTAAAATACTTATTCAAATTTGTCTAAAACTAATGGAATGTGTCATTGAACCAATTGCACTTTATGCCAGTGAGGTGTGGGGTCCACTTTATGGCAGTGAGGTGTGGGGTCCACTTTATGGCAGCGAGGTGTGGGGTCCACTTTATGGCAGTGAGGTGTGGGGTCCACTTTATGGCAGCAAGGTGTGGGGTCCACTTTATGGCAGCGAGGTGTGGGGTCCACTTTATGGCAGTGAGGTGTGGGGTCCACTTTATGCCAGTGAGGTGTGGGGTCCACTTTATGGCAGCGAGGTGTGGGGTCCACTTTATGGCAGTGAGGTGTGGGGTCCACTTTATGGCAGCGAGGTGTGGGGTCCACTTTATGGCAGTGAGGTGTGGGGTCCACTTTATGGCAGCGAGGTGTGGGGTCCACTTTATGGCAGTGAGGTGTGGGGTCCACTTTATGGCAGTGAGGTGTGGGGTCCACTTTAAGCCAGCGAGGTGTGGGGTCCACTTTATGGCAGCGAGGTGTGGGGTCCACTTTATGGCAGTGAGGTGTGGGGTCCACTTTATGGCAGTGAGGTGTGGGGTCCACTTTATGGCAGCGAGGTGTGGGGTCCACTTTATGGCAGTGAGGTGTGGGGTCCACTTTATGGCAGTGAGGTGTGGGGTCCACTTTATGGCAGTGAGGTGTGGGGTCCACTTTATGGCAGTGAGGTGTGGGGTCCACTTTATGGCAGTGAGGTGTGGGGTCCACTTTATGGCAGTGAGGTGTGGGGTCCACTTTATGGCAGCGAGGTGTGGGGTCCACTTTATGGCAGTGAGGTGTGGGGTCCACTTTATGGCAGTGAGGTGTGGGGTCCACTTTATGGCAGTGAGGTGTGGGGTCCACTTTATGGCAGTGAGGTGTGGGGTCCACTTTATGGCAGTGAGGTGTGGGGTCCACTTTATGGCAGTGAGGTGTGGGGTCCACTTTATGGCAGTGAGGTGTGGGGTCCACTTTATGGCAGTGAGGTGTGGGGTCCACTTTATGGCAGTGAGGTGTGGGGTCCACTTTATGGCAGCGAGGTGTGGGGTCCACTTTATGGCAGTGAGGTGTGGGGTCCACTTTATGGCAGTGAGGTGTGGGGTCCACTTTATGGCAGCGAGGTGTGGGGTCCACTTTATGGCAGTGAGGTGTGGGGTCCACTTTATGGCAGTGAGGTGTGGGGTCCACTTTATGGCAGCGAGGTGTGGGGTCCACTTTATGGCAGTGAGGTGTGGGGTCCACTTTATGGCAGCGAGGTGTGGGGTCCACTTTATGGCAGCGAGGTGTGGGGTCCACTTTATGGCAGTGAGGTGTGGGGTCCACTTTATGGCAGCGAGGTGTGGGGTCCACTTTATGGCAGCGGGGTGTGGGGTCCACTTTATGGCAGCGAGGTGTGGGGTCCACTTTATGGCAGCGAGGTGTGGGGTCCACTTTATGGCAGTGAGGTGTGGGGTCCACTTTATGGCAGCGAGGTGTGGGGTCCACTTTATGGCAGTGAGGTGTGGGGTCCACTTTATGGCAGTGAGGTGTGGGGTCCACTTTATGGCAGTGAGGTGTGGGGTCCACTTTATGCCAGTGAGGTGTGGGGTCCACTTTATGGCAGTGAGGTGTGGGGTCCACTTTATGGCAGCGAGGTGTGGGGTCCACTTTATGGCAGTGAGGTGTGGGGTCCACTTTATGCCAGTGAGGTGTGGGGTCCACTTTATGGCAGTGAGGTGTGGGGTCCACTTTATGGCAGCGAGGTGTGGGGTCCACTTTATGGCAGCGAGGTGTGGGGTCCACTTTATGGCAGCGAGGTGTGGGGTCCACTTTATGGCAGTGAGGTGTGGGGTCCACTTTATGGCAGTGAGGTGTGGGGTCCACTTTATGGCAGTGAGGTGTGGGGTCCACTTTATGGCAGTGAGGTGTGGGGTCCACTTTATGGCAGCGAGGTGTGGGGTCCACTTTATGGCAGTGAGGTGTGGGGTCCACTTTATGGCAGCGAGGTGTGGGGTCCACTTTATGGCAGCGAGGTGTGCGGTCCACTTTATGGCAGTGAGGTGTGGGGTCCACTTTATGGCAGTGAGGTGTGGGGTCCACTTTATGGCAGTGAGGTGTGGGGTCCACTTTATGGCAGTGAGGTGTGGGGTCCACTTTATGGCAGTGAGGTGTGGGGTCCACTTTATGGCAGTGAGGTGTGGGGTCCACTTTATGGCAGCGAGGTGAGGGGTCCACTTTAAGGCAGCGAGGTGTGGGGTCCACTTTATGGCAGTGAGGTGTGGGGTCCACTTTATGGCAGCGAGGTGTGGGGTCCACTTTATGGCAGTGAGGTGTGGGGTCCACTTTATGGCAGTGAGGTGTGGGGTCCACTTTATGGCAGTGAGGTGTGGGGTCCACTTTATGGCAGTGAGGTGTGGGGTCCACTTTATGGCAGTGAGGTGTGGGGTCCACTTTATGGCAGCGAGGTGTGGGGTCCACTTTATGGCAGCAAGGTGTGGGGTCCACTTTATGGCAGTGAGGTGTGGGGTCCACTTTATGGCAGTGAGGTGTGGGGTCCACTTATCAAAACAAGATAACACCAAATGTGACAAACACCCCATTGAAACCCTGCATGCAGAGTTCTGTAAGATTCTCCTACATGTCCAGAGGAAAACTACAAACAATGCATGCAGGGCCGAATTAGGCAAATATCCACTAATAATGGGAACTCAAAAAAGAGCAATTAAGTTTAGGAAACATCTAAAATACAGTGACCCCCTCTCATATCACTACCAAGCCCTGCAATACCAAGAGCTGAGCAAAGAAAAGAGTCCCCTCATCCAGCTGGTCCTGGGGCTGAGTTCACTAACCTGTTCTACTAACACACTGAAGCCTCAGTCCCCTCATCCAGCTGGTCCTGGGGCTGAGTTCACTAACCTGTTCTACTAACACACTGAAGCCTCAGGACCCTCATCCAGCTGGTCCTGGGGCTGAGTTCACTAACCTGTTCTACTAACACACTGAAGCCTCAGTCCCCTCATCCAGCTGGTCCTGGGGCTGAGTTCACTAACCTGTTCTACTAACACACTGAAGCCTCAGTCCCCTCATCCAGCTGGTCCTGAGTTCACTAACCTGTTCTACTAACACACTGAAGCCTCAGTCCCCTCATCCAGCTGGTCCTGGGGCTGAGTTCACTAACCTGTTCTACTAACACACTGAAGCCTCAGTCCCATCATCCAGCTGGTCCTGGGGCTGAGTTCACTAACCTGTTCTACTAACACACTGAAGCCTCAGTCCCCTCAACCAGCTGGTCCTGGGGCTGAGTTCACAAACCTGTTCTACTAACACACTGAAGCCTCAGTCCCCTCATCCAGCTGGTCCTGGGGCTGAGTTCACTAACCTGTTCTACTAACACACTGAAGCCTCAGTCCCATCATCCAGCTGGTCCTGGGGCTGAGTTCACTAACCTGTTCTACTAACACACTGAAGCCTCAGTCCCCTCATCCAGCTGGTCCTGGGGCTGAGTTCACTAACCTGTTCTACTAACACACTGAAGCCTCAGTCCCCTCATCCAGCTGGTCCTGGGGCTGAGTTCACTAACCTGTTCTACTAACACACTGAAGCCTCAGTCCCATCATCCAGCTGGTCCTGGGGCTGAGTTCACTAACCTGTTCTACTAACACACTGAAGCCTCAGTCCCCTCATCCAGCTGGTCCTGGGGCTGAGTTCACTAACCTGTTCTACTAACACACTGAAGCCTCAGTCCCCTCAACCAGCTGGTCCTGGGGCTGAGTTCACAAACCTGTTCTACTAACACACTGAAGCCTCAGTCCCCTCATCCAGCTGGTCCTGGGGCTGAGTTCACTAACCTGTTCTACTAACACACTGAAGCCTCAGTCCCATCATCCAGCTGGTCCTGGGGCTGAGTTCCCTAACCTGTTCTACTAACACACTGAAGCCTCAGTCCCCTCATCCAGCTGGTCCTAAGTTCACTAACCTGTTCTACTAACACACTGCAGCCTCAGTCCCTCATCCAGCTGGTCCTGGGGCTAAGTTCACTAACCTGTTCTACTAACACACTGAAGCCTCAGTCCCCTCATCCAGCTGGTCCTGAGTTCACCAACCTGTTCTACTAACACACTGAAGCCTCAGTCCCCTCATCCAGCTGGTCCTGGGGCTGAGTTCACTAACCTGTTCTACTAACACACTGAAGCCTCAGTCCCCTCATCCAGCTGGTCCTGGGGCTGAGTTCACTAACCTGTTCTACTAACACACTGAAGCCTCAGGACCCTCATCCAGCTGGTCCTGGGGCTGAGTTCACTAACCTGTTCTACTAACACACTGAAGCCTCAGTCACCTCATCCAGCTGGTCCTGAGTTCACTAACCTGTTCTACTAACACACTGAAGCCTCAGTCCCCTCATCCAGCTGGTCCTGGGGCTGAGTTCACTAACCTGTTCTACTAACACACTGAAGCCTCAGTCCCCTCATCCAGCTGGTCCTGAGTTCACCAACCTGTTCTACTAACACACTGAAGCCTCAGTCCCCTCATCCAGCTGGTCCTGGGGCTGAGTTCACTAACCTGTTCTACTAACACACTGAAGCCTCAGGACCCTCATCCAGCTGGTCCTGGGGCTGAGTTCACTAACCTGTTCTACTAACACACTGAAGCCTCAGTCCCCTCATCCAGCTGGTCCTGGGGCTGAGTTCACTAACCTGTTCTACTAACACACTGAAGCCTCAGGACCCTCATCCAGCTGGTCCTGGGGCTGAGTTCACTAACCTGTTCTACTAACACACTGAAGCCTCAGTCACCTCATCCAGCTGGTCCTGAGTTCACTAACCTGTTCTACTAACACACTGAAGCCTCAGTCCCCTCATCCAGCTGGTCCTGGGGCTGAGTTCACTAACCTGTTCTACTAACACACTGAAGCCTCAGTCCCCTCATCCAGCTGGTCCTGGGGCTGAGTTCACTAACCTGTTCTACTAACACACTGAAGCCTCAGTCCCCTCATCCAGCTGGTCCTGGGGCTGAGTTCACTAACCTGTTCTACTAACACACTGAAGCCTCAGTCCCATCATCCAGCTGGTCCTGGGGCTGAGTTCACTAACCTGTTCTACTAACACACTGAAGCCTCAGTCCCCTCATCCAGCTGGTCCTGGGGCTGAGTTCACTAACCTGTTCTACTAACACACTGAAGCCTCAGTCCCCTCAACCAGCTGGTCCTGGGGCTGAGTTCACAAACCTGTTCTACTAACACACTGAAGCCTCAGTCCCCTCATCCAGCTGGTCCTGGGGCTGAGTTCACTAACCTGTTCTACTAACACACTGAAGCCTCAGTCCCATCATCCAGCTGGTCCTGGGGCTGAGTTCCCTAACCTGTTCTACTAACACACTGAAGCCTCAGTCCCCTCATCCAGCTGGTCCTAAGTTCACTAACCTGTTCTAATAACACACTGCAGCCTCAGTCCCTCATCCAGCTGGTCCTGGGGCTAAGTTCACTAACCTGTTCTACTAACACACTGAAGCCTCAGTCCCCTCATCCAGCTGGTCCTGAGTTCACCAACCTGTTCTACTAACACACTGAAGCCTCAGTCCCCTCATCCAGCTGGTCCTGGGGCTGAGTTCACTAACCTGTTCTACTAACACACTGAAGCCTCAGTCCCCTCATCCAGCTGGTCCTGGGGCTGAGTTCACTAACCTGTTCTACTAACACACTGAAGCCTCAGGACCCTCATCCAGCTGGTCCTGGGGCTGAGTTCACTAACCTGTTCTACTAACACACTGAAGCCTCAGTCACCTCATCCAGCTGGTCCTGAGTTCACTAACCTGTTCTACTAACACACTGAAGCCTCAGTCCCCTCATCCAGCTGGTCCTGGGGCTGAGTTCACTAACCTGTTCTACTAACACACTGAAGCCTCAGTCCCCTCATCCAGCTGGTCCTGAGTTCACCAACCTGTTCTACTAACACACTGAAGCCTCAGTCCCCTCATCCAGCTGGTCCTGGGGCTGAGTTCACTAACCTGTTCTACTAACACACTGAAGCCTCAGTCCCCTCATCCAGCTGGTCCTGGGGCTGAGTTCACTAACCTGTTCTACTAACACACTGAAGCCTCAGTCCCCTCATCCAGCTGGTCCTGGGGCTGAGTTCACTAACCTGTTCTACTAACACACTGAAGCCTCAGGACCCTCATCCAGCTGGTCCTGGGGCTGAGTTCACTAACCTGTTCTACTAACACACTGAAGCCTCAGTCCCCTCATCCAGCTGGTCCTGGGGCTGAGTTCACTAACCTGTTCTACTAACACACTGAAGCCTCAGGACCCTCATCCAGCTGGTCCTGGGGCTGAGTTCACTAACCTGTTCTACTAACACACTGAAGCCTCAGTCACCTCATCCAGCTGGTCCTGAGTTCACTAACCTGTTCTACTAACACACTGAAGCCTCAGTCCCCTCATCCAGCTGGTCCTGGGGCTGAGTTCACTAACCTGTTCTACTAACACACTGAAGCCTCAGTCCCCTCATCCAGCTGGTCCTGAGTTCACCAACCTGTTCTACTAACACACTGAAGCCTCAGTCCCCTCATCCAGCTGGTCCTGGGGCTGAGTTCACTAACCTGTTCTACTAACACACTGAAGCCTCAGTCCCCTCATCCAGCTGGTCCTGGGGCTGAGTTCACTAACCTGTTCTACTAACACACTGAAGCCTCAGTCCCCTCATCCAGCTGGTCCTGGGGCTGAGTTCACTAACCTGTTCTACTAACACACTGAAGCCTCAGGACCCTCATCCAGCTGGTCCTGGGGCTGAGTTCACTAACCTGTTCTACTAACACACTGAAGCCTCAGTCCCCTCATCCAGCTGGTCCTGGGGCTGAGTTCACTAACCTGTTCTATTAACACACTGAAGCCTCAGGACCAGAACATCCAATCAATCAGAATAAACTAAATTACAACACAGTCAAAACAAAACTACATTACTTATTGGGAAACACAAACACAAAGGAAAATGCAGTGCTATCTGGCCCTAAAAAACTATTTGAGCATGGTAACTGATCAAAACCTTAGAAAAACCTTGACAGAGTACAGGCTCAGTGAGCACAGCCTTGCCAATGAGAAGGGTAGACACAGGGAAACCTGGCTCCCTGTAGAGGAAAGGCTGTGCAACCACTGCACCACAGCAGAACCTGAGACGGAGCTGCATTTCCTGACAAAATGTAAAAAATATAAAATAATTAGAGAGTGCCATTTCTCCAAATTTGAAACCCTTATTCAAGGTTTCAAAGACCTCTATGATGAGGATAGGCTACCCGTCCTGTTGGGGGAGGACGCAGAGAGCTGTGGGTTGGCAGCGCACTACATTGCTGCCTGCCATAAGATGAGGGACAGTGTCTGACAGACCAACCAACCTCCACATGTCCTCTACTGTATGTTTATTGTTATGGTCAATGTGTTGGTTATTTTGACCCTTGGTTACTGTTGTTACTGTTGTCCTTTGACAATTTTGATTCTTATTATTTTAATATTGTAAATATCCAAAGTAAGCTTTGGCAACATGTACATTGTTACATTATGCCAATAAAGTAAATTGGATTGAATTGATAGAGAGAGTGGGGGGGTGAGAAAGAGAGAGAGGGGGGGAGTGACAGAGAGAGAGAGTTTGGGGGGAGAGTGACAAAGAGAGAGAGGGGGGAGTGACAGAGAGAGAGAGTTTGGGGGGAGAGTGACAGAGAGAGAGAGAGAGAGAGAGTAGGGGGAGAGTGACAGAGAGAGAGAGTGACAGAGAGAGAGAGAGAGAGAGCGAGAGAGGGAGAGAGAGTAGGGGGAGAGTGACACAGAGAGAGAGGGGGGAGAGTGACAGAGAGAGAGGGGGGAGAGTGACAGAGAGAGAGAGAGAGAGAGAGAGTAGGGGGAGAGTGACAGAGAGAGGGGGGAAGTGACAGAGAGAGAGAGAGTGGGGGGAGTGACAGAGAGAGAGAGAGTGGGGGGAGTGACAGAGAGAGAGAGAGTGGGGGGAGTGACAGAGAGAGTGGGGGGAGTGACAGAGAGAGAGAGGGAGAGTGACAGAGAGTTAGAGAGAGAGAGAGAGAGAGAGAGAGAGAGAGAGAGAGAGAGAGAGAGAGTAAGGGGAGAGTGACAGAGAGAGGGGGGAAGTGACAGAGAGAGAGAGAGTGGGGGGAGTGACAGAGAGAGATAGAGTGGGGGGAGTGACAGAGAGAGTGGGGGGAGTGACAGAGAGAGTGGGGGGAGTGACAGAGAGAGTGGGGG